>NC_056741.1:843309316-843556816 GCF_019279795.1 Protopterus annectens
TACAGCCAATACCACAGTGATGTGGTACATCAACAAGCAAGGGGGAACAAGGAGCTACCCCCTATGGCCCACTAGCCTTGTTAGCTTGGGATATAGCATTAGAGCACAATTTCACTCTGCAGGCATCTTACATTCTATCAGAGCAAAACTTTGAGACTGACAAGCTGAGAAGGCAAAGGCAGACCCTCAGAAATGGAAACTACATTGTTTTTTTCCATGATTTGATTCATCTGTGGAGAGTTCCTCAAGTAGACCTTTTTGCCTCCTCTAAGAACAATCAGCTGGCAAAATTCTGCTCCAGGACTCCATGCAAGTAGGCTTGGAAAACAGATGCTTTTTCTTTTCCTTTTCCATAGATGGGAATATTCTTATCCAGGGTGCTTCTGAAGATTCATTAGGAGTCCCCCAAGATCATTCTGGTGACTCCCTTTTGTCCCAGGCAACAGTGGTTGTCCCTAATCTTGGAATTGGCCATGGGCGATTACCACACGCTCCCTCTCAGAATGGATATACTCACACAATAAAAGGGGTGTTTGATACATCCTGACCTCAAACAACTTCAGCTGACTGATTGGATGATAGGGTCTTAATACCTTTTAAGCACTTGTTTACTGAGGAAGTACAGCAAGTACTAATTGAGGTAAGAAAGCTGGCTACAAAAAAAAGTATATATTAGCAAATGAAAAAGTTTTTTTGTTGGTGCTAGCAACATAACTAGCATTCATTCAGGCCTAGTGTCTCACTAATTTTACAACATTTGTGTGAGTTGCTGTTTTATGGCCCATCTTACTCCTCTTTCAAGGTTCATTTGTCATCCATTTCAGCATGTCTGTCCACGGTTCCTCCTCTTTCAATGTATTCTCATGTTAGAATATTTTTGAAAGGGATTTTGCATAAAATAAACTTTTATGATTACTCAGTTTATTCCCTTAATATTACAAGACCATTTTGTTTCATCTGATGGATAACTTTTGCTATATGGATCCATTTAATGACAATAATATTTACTATCAATACCCCCAGAATGATATGCCAAACAATTTATTTGTTGTTAACACTTTTTCTCTCTATTCAAATTATTCTCTTAATGTTACAAGACAATTTTGTTTCCTGTGTTGGATAAGTTTTGCTGTGTGTTTCTACAGCATTGTAATACTCAGGAATTATATTTTAAGTATAGCACTAAGTAACATCTGTAAAGTTTGGCTACTAATAGTCAAGTTTTAGCAAGGTGGATACTTTGCAGCTTTCTCTGGTTGCAATTAATACAATTAACACTTTCCCTGACTTTTCTTTTTCATCATCTTGTGTTGCCACCCAGTACCAAAAATATTTTCATCTGCACATAAGGACATTTCATACTTCTAGTTCTCTAAAGCAAGTAGAATATCTCACAGCAAGCCAACTACTCATAGATCTTGTAGTGTTCGGATACTTCCAAGTGTTCATTGGTAGTTTTTGCTATGAAAAGCTTTTGTCTTCTCATTATCACAACACTGTCAATCATGCTTCATCTCCTTCTTTGTGTAAAATATGACGAAATCTATACTAGTAATATAGTGTAATTATCTGGCTATATCTTTAATGTCTAAAACTTTATTTCAAGTACATACTACCCACTATTTTGGTGCAGTTAACCAAAACATTTCAAAGTTTGCTTTGTGAAATTAACTTGATTCCAGTTTCTGTTTTTTTCCATCTAATATCAAGCAGTCCTGATATTTTATTAAGTGGATATATGATAAGAATATCTACTTTTTCTCTTTTGAGATCCTTTTTTTGTAGCTGATTTCTTTGTCAAGAGCTTTGTGTCAGTATCTATGTTGTTAATGTTCACATTATAACTTTTAAAACTCTGTTCAAGGCTACTGGATCTCATCATCATTCTGGCCTTACCAGTAACCTCCATCAATTTTTACCTCCTTTCTCCAGTAGGGACATATTATTTGTGGATACCCATCCAGACATGTAGTTTATGTTTAGGGGAATATGCTAAGTTGTACTGCTTAACATGCAGGAGAAGTTTATTCCAGAGGTTTGTGAGGCACTGAGTTATAAATCTGTCCTTTCATCATGTTTTATTGATCTGTTTGTGAAGAGAGATATAGGTCCTGGTTCTAGTATTAGTGAAGGTATTTGACTTGTAGAGAAACAAGAGGTCCAGGACAATCCGATGTCTAATGTTGTAAACAAGACAGCGATCTCCTGTCAAAAGTCTATAAGGTGCTGAATAGAGGAATGGAGCTTCCAGCCTCTCTTGATATCTTAGGGATTTCTTTTTTGTTCAGAACCTTTGAGGTCTTTCAAATTGTTTGATATTCTCATACCAAAGGGGATATTGTACTTGATAACTGGCCTGGTTAATACCGAGTTTAAGGGAGTGATTACCTCTTTAGACCTTCCTCTGTCAATTAGCTGGGCTAAACAAAAAGGATTTCCTGACAAGCCTTGTCTCATGATGTTAGAAGAAAAGGACCTATCAACCCAAATATATTGGTCCCTAACTATATTTTCATTTTATAGAGGTATGTTGTCCAGACAGTATGATGAGGTGAAGGGTTATCTACCAAAGCGATGATACTGTGCTTTTTTAGCATACAGTTTGTGCCCATTTTAGTACACCAAGAATTAAGATAACAGTTAAGATTATCAGTTTGATAGTGAAAAGCTTACTCTTTTCTCAGCTTTGAAATATGGATTATAGCTCCAAAAGCAGATGCTTTTGCATATAAGTTGATATTGGATTTAAAAATAAAAAAAAAATCAGTCATTTCATCCGTCTTATTGGTTTGATCAGGATTTTTAATACAGACTGATAGTGTGGTTACACTTATGGAAAGTGCTCTACACCCTTTACTAAGTTTTTTGAGATACAATTTCTGATTTACTTTATTACTTTTTTAACTCCAGCCAAAAAAAGCTTCCATTTACTCAAATTTCCTTCCTTCCTACCTACCTGCTTAGTTAACAGAAGTTTAGATATGGCCATTTTACATGTATATTGATATTGTCCCTCAGTGAAGAAACTGTGTCTAGAACTAATGATAAGTTTTGTTAATTCATTGTTACGACACATGATTTGTCTTGGCAGCAAAGTATCTTAAAATTTTATGTTGAACTTTACACATAAAAGTAATGCATTATAGCTTAAGTACTATTTGCTTTAGTAAACTTCTATATAACCACTCAGTAGACTAATCTACAGGAGGTTTCCTCAACAAGAATTTTTTCCTGTGTGACCAATTGTTAAACTTCATACAAGTTGATTCCTAAGTTCAAGAAAACATTCACCGCCTGGAAAGCATTGTGGAAAGGTTTATCTCAAATAGTTATGGACGTATCGTAACTCATACCTGAATATTTTGCTGTAGTCAGTGTTTGAAGAACATATTTCTATTTTACATGTTCTATATATTTTCATTTTGGTTCTTTTATTCACAGTTAATTAGTTTTATTTGTATATTTTAGCTACCTGGTGAACCAGTTGTTTTTCTTCCTTTGCTTTACTTTTGTTACACATTGAAAAAAACACATTGATGAAATTTAGTAAAAAGAAATTTGACAAAAAGAAAAGAATACAGAACCATGGAAATGTTTGCAACCTGCATCTGAAATATTTTGTAAGCCATCCAAATCAAGGTCCTCTATTGTTCTAGGAGAAGATAGAAAGTAGTGTATCAGACATTCCAGACAGTTGCAAAAAGCAGCTATGTTAAAATTAGAGTAAGATGGGTGATATGAATTTTCCCAACTAATCTTTTGAACTGTGATAATCAAGACTTGGAAAGGGTACTCCAAGATATATTTGCATGAAAAGCTGTAGTACCGCAAGAACTATAAAAAAAAATCAAATGTTCAGAGTAAGTGTTCCTGTTAAATATTTCAGGTATGGAAAAAAAAAAGTAATCTCCATGGTATCCCCGAAGTCTCAAACAACCCACTAAACAAGTGTAGTGGGTCCAAAAACAAAACAGTGTAAGGAACCTCTCTGTGTGGAAGATTTGCAGTCCATATATCTCTAGTTAATCACGGTATATTAATCAGATCAGACAATAGTAGTAGAAGTAGTGAACTTAAACTCATCTTAAGTCAAAAAAATATATATATAATTTGAAATATTGTACGGAATTACTAAGTATTCAAAAGTAATCCAAGCAAGGCAGGAAGTCTGTTTCCAGTCGAAAATCCTTTAAGTACACAGACAAGCGATCCAAGTAAAACAAAAATAACAGAGTAATAGTTTCCTCACAAGCTTTCTAAATATATATAATACTTTTTATCAGGCAAGGGAGTGGTTTATTGTGGTGTAAAACAAAATGTTATTGGTACACATGTTAAACTCACATCCCTTCCCCCATCAGTGTGACATTCGAGCAGGTCCTGCCCTACTTAGTAGCTGTCATAATAATATAACCCTAATGTACTTTAAATAAAATTTATAATGATGTGGTACCTCTTATTTAACTAGATTATTAAGTAGATTATTAGGTCTGTGATTTTATCCAAGACAATATACTACATGGCTGGAAATATATCAACCTTAATCCATTTGGCAGTCAAAAAATATATGTAAATATATGGGTCTACTTCTATTCACTGACTCCCATTTCGTCGAACTCCCATTTCATCGACATTTCATTACATCGACAAGCATTTTAGGTGGGGGTCTTCACCCCCCACACCCCCCAATGTGGGGGGCTGTGCCCCCCACACACCCCCTACTATATATATCAACTCCAGGGTCGCACAACATTGGGGAAGGGGGCAAATGCATGTCGATGTAATGAAATTTCGGTGAAATGGGAGTTCGACGAAATGGGAGTCAGTGAATAGAAGTAGACCCAAATATATACATATACAATTTGCATGTAAAAAATCAGTTGTAAAAATCATATTCTATTTTCATAACCTCTTGTTAACAAAGATCGCTTTCGTCCTTCTAGACTTCTTCAGGTCTGTGTACAAGAACCCTAAAAACTATCTATAAAAATGTTATTGTATAATTAGTTAGTATTGTTATTACACATCATTTTGAATAAAGTGGAAAAAAGAAAAAAACAGTAAGAAAAAATGTATGACTATGGAAAACAAAATATACACTTAAATTAAAACTGATTTAACATGGTATTTAAAACCAACTGGTAGAATAAAATAAAATTAGTCATGTAAACAATGTGGCAATTTTCTAAGTTCCAGTACACTTTTAATTGAACAGTAGTAGTTTAGTCTAGGCTTCCTAAAAGAGTTCAGCTTTAATTGCCACATGAGTTCATGTTTCTCCAGAATATTCGGAATGTCTCCTTCAAGATCACCCATGTCTATGAGATCCAGGATCTGGAACTTAAAACCTGTGTGTCTTTTATGAAGAGAAAGGTGTTTGGCTAGTGTATTATTTTTACATCCAGAGCGGATTTCTGACAGATGACATGAAATCCTACGCTTAAGTTTATTTGCAGTCTTGCCCACATAGAATGTATCACATTCATTGCACTGTGCCCTTTAAATTACTTTTGTAGTGTTACAGTCACTGTTCTTAATGATTTTCTTTAAATAAAGGCAATAAGAACTATCACCTTGCTGTTTAAATATACAAAATGTACAATTAGCCTTACATATTTTAGTGTTTCTTTCATATGGTCTAGGTTTAAATTCAACAAAACTTTTAATGTTCCTGGCCTTCCTATAAACAAAGGATGGTGCTTCATGTAAGATATTAATAAGAAAAGGGTTTCCTGTGACAGTGGCCCAGTTTTCTTCAGTAATATTTTTTATACTGTGATAATCCAAAGTGTATGTCAGAATGTAGCTATTTTTGCATGTGTTATTCTCTGTGGAATTTCTTAACATTCTCCTACTGGGAGGTTGAGTGAAGGTGCTTGAGTCCTTTTCAGTTCTATAATGGGTTCCAGGATGTTTTTAACATCTGACTTTCTAGTGAGAGGCTATGAAATTCAGATGTTTTTTAACATCTGACTTTCATAGTCTCTCACTAGAAAATCATTCTATAAGTTGTTTAGATCATTCAGTGGGAGATCATTGAAGAAAATATACAGATACATGTACAATTTGAGAGGTAATCATAACAGTAAGCATTCAAAAGGTGCATTTATTTAAAATGTTTTTGAGTACGTTCAGAAATGTTTACCTTCCAGTGATCATATTATGCTCCTTTGATTCACCATTTTCTGAAAGATGAATATCAAAAACCCTACCCCATAAATTGTATAGACCAACTCCACAATCACACCACAGTGGAGAAAAGGGTAAAACTTCTCAAAATGCACTCTGCCGACTTGCACAGTTCAACACATTGTGGTGAAAACTCACTGTGATGTTAAATTTATGAACTAAAGTCACTTGTCTATCAATGTTGCAGTGGCCTGTAAGTACGCCACTCAAAGTACTGTTTTGATATAAAAACACTCATGACATATTTAATATGAACTTAAGGTTAATTTTGAATGATCAATGTAAGGTAATGCTGAGGTTAATTTTGATTTATCAGTGTAAGGTAGTGTTTCCTATTTCTTTTACTGTATGTAATGTCTGTGATGTATATTTTGTATTTAAAAAAGGGAGATGCAAGATATGGGTTATAATAGCATATATCTTTAAATGCTAATGACTTAGTTACAGGAATTTGCATGTTATTCGCTAAATATCTCTTCTAGAGAGTTCAGTCTGAATACAGACTTCATGGAGGTTAGACATTTACAAAACATCCTGTGACTCTGTCCAGGGTGCCTTGCCTCTTCTGCCACAGGGTGAGTGGAAAGCGTCATTATGCATGGTGGATAATATCCTTTCCATCAATGTACTTTGTCCATACAAGAGTATCCTTCAGTATTTTTAGCTTGTTACTGATCTGTGTACAGAGTACTGCCATTTGGTCTCTCCTATTCACCCGGCGCTCCTTGTGATACCCTAATTGGATGACCAGTTCTTGGAGAACCCCATCAGGGTCTCCTCTTTTTAGCATCTCTGGAGTTGACAACCAATTGCTGCAACTCCTGGGTTTAACAGTGGAATTGGGAAAGTTTTCTTTGATGCTGGCTGTGGATTGCCTTCATCAGTTCAGTATGAAGAGAGACACTCTGCATTGTTGAATCAGCCTGCACACAAAAACATCCCAGAAAGTCATGACTTTAGTTGCCTTGGTGAGGATACAGCAGAGGGTCTAAGACTACCAGAGTACTCAGTTGTTCTGGACTGTAAGGTTTAACTAGCTGCAGGGTTGCCACACACTTACTGATCTTTATTTTGTCTGACATTTTCACTAGGCCCTTGAATGATGGACAGTCATCACCAACATTGGGGTTGGATCTCTCTGTTTTAAACCATCACAGGTGTTGACAGTATATGCTTGCTTTGCTGATGGGGTAGGGAGATTATCTTGCCTTGTCCATTTTGATCTATGTGCAGTCTTAGTGCCCCTGAAAGCTCTGGAGGGAAAGCTGTTTCCTCAACCACAACTGATTTGGTCTGAAAACTAATCAGTCATAAGCTACATAAAAATGCAAGAGCAGCAGTATACAGAGGCATTGTTACTCTGACAGTGGGCCACAGACGTGAGTAGCACTTTCTCAGCAGTTCACATTGTGGGAAAAATGAGCATGCTGACGGACTTCTTGAGCTACTCTCCCAATCCTGACTCATTGAGCCACTCTTCCAGTTCTCTTCTGTAGTTCATGATTAAGAACCATTGCTTGGTTTTAGGTTTGTTGCAAGTGGAGCACTCTAGATATTGACCTGTTTGTTGCTTGGGAGAATGAGGTGCTTGCTGTCTTCTGTTCCATACACCAAGGTAAGGAGGAACTAGTCAACTAGCTGTGGATCCATTTCCCCTTCATTGATTGAAGAGATTCCTGTATGCATCTCAATCATTCAGTCAGAGTCTGCTTTTCATCAGATTTTTTATACAACTCAGGCATTTATTTTCAGCCAGAGAAGTTGTGGACAGTAATTTAATAAAGAGTTGAAAGAATTTATTTTTGGGAGGGTGGCAAGAGTTAAGTGGGTTAAGTTCATCCTCCCCATAGAACAAGGTGGTTTAGGAATACCTGATTTGAAGGGATACTTTAGAGCCTCACACTTATTTCTCAAGCTGGTACCATATGCAGAAGGTTATAAATCAAAGTGAAAAAGAATGATAATGAAATGGGGGTAGAGTTCGAGAGATAAGGAGAGAGTAGGATTTTGAATGTAGATCCTTAAGAAGAATAACAACAACTCTACAGAGCATATTAATAAAGCAGCAGAAAGTATCCAAAGATCTAAGGCAACACGGGAATGCAGAAAGGAAATTCTGCCAATTGGGATGCCTGAATGTAAGGGTATAGAAATTAGGGAGAGGAGGCTGGAATTTACTGGAGAAAACTGGCAAAGGAAAGAAGGTATAGGGAGAAGATTACTATAGAGGGAAAGGTAATAGAGTGGGATAAAGCCATGCAAAAGTTTGGACTGGAGGTTAGAGACTGCCTTCCCTACCAGAGATTGATATCAGCCCACAGGCAAAGAGAACGAAATAAGAGATTGCCAAGTGAAAGACCAGCTCTGGTATAACTTGTCTAGAACAGAGGCTGCCTTTAAGAAAGGAATAATTAGTAGGGCACATAAAATATTGCACAATTGCAAGACTTAATTAGAGGAGGTTAGGAAAGATTGGAAAGTGGGACTGGAAAAGCAGTTTATAAAGGAACAATGAGAAGACATCTGTATGGCTCCCAAGTATGCAACAAAGTTCACAAGGTTTACATTTTTTGCTTTGGAAGTGTTTACGTAGGTACTTGTATACCCCAGTCAGACTTCAAATAATCTTTCCTCGTTTAGATATCAGCTGACAGAGGTATGATGTGAAAGAGAGGGGCAATGGGAACATGTTTTATGAAATTGTAATGAGTTGGCATATTTTAAAAATTCCTTACAGAGTACTCTTATCAGAAATGTTGGTGGAACATTGATTATTTTGAGCTGGGACACAGGATCTGAATTGCCTTGACATAGTAAGGCCTTACTAGGTTTAATGCTATTGCAAGAACTAGAAAGTGGAAATCAAAACCTGAGCATCTGTAATTGAAGTACTGAATATTAGAAAGGAAGTTAAAGAGCTGGAGGTGGGATCTTCAGAAAAGTAATTTAAATGAACAGAGTTTGTAGGACCAGAGCATACAGAATAAGGTTCAAGAAGATGAATGAGGTTTAAAGGAAGGCAGTTTACATAATGTTGGAGTGAATGAAAGTTGTTGAAAACATATTTATACTGCATGAAAACAATAATGCAACTGTAATGGTTTGATTTCTTTTCTATTACTGTATGTGTACCTGTGTCACCTTTCAAAAATGTCATGTTTAGTAAAGTGGTTAAAAATTCTGTGCAAAAAGATCAAAACACATTTATTTGCAATGTCCCAGGTTTTTAGAGGTATAGGAATCTCTCTAAATACAAGCTAAGAAAAGTCCCTAGTAATGGGATGCCAACTGATTCCATCATAGGTTGTTGCTGTAATCCCACTGTTTCTGCAACATATCCCAGATATGATGTTAGAGATGATTGTAGCTTCCTGAAAAGTTTCCATCAGACAGAGACATGCTTTGTTGTGCAGGTTAGATTTTCTTCTTGAATAGAGGTATCCCTTGCGTCTCCAGTTTATTTTATTTTTTTTATTTTATTTATTTAACATTTGTTTACCGGGAAAGTCAAACTTGGAATGAAGCCAATTTTCAGCAGAGGCCCGGGAAGAAACACTCCAGATGCATATCTTTGTAACATGGGAGGAAACCAGAGTACCCAGAAAAAAATCCACTCGAACGCAGGGAGGACATGCAGACTACACACAGAAGGCACCCCAGATGAGAATCAAACTGGAGAACCTTTTGCTATGAGGCAACAGTGCTACTGCTGCACCACTGCACCATCCAAAGTTCAATATGAAACTGCTCTTCACTTGTTTCACCATCCTGTTTGATTTACTTCTCAGCTCTAGGGATATAGTGCATGTGTTAGCTGTTTCTGCCTATAATGATTCTGTATGGATAGGACTACAGCCTACAGCTGACTGGTCAAACAGGTCCTTTGAAAAGTTCCACGTCTTCAACCTGAGTTAAAAAATCTATCTCTTCCCAGTGATCTGAAAGACATAATTGTCAGTTGTGCCCATCCCTGTTTGAATCTACTGATTTGAAGGCTTTGAAATTTGGTTCTTTAAAGATGCTTTTCCAGTTGGTGGTCATTTTTCTCACAGGATCTTAAAGCTTCAGGCTATTATGTGTAGTAAATTACATTTGGTTTTATGCAGGTATGAAGTGTCTTTCAAGAGGACCAATCCATGTTTTTTTACTCAAGATTTCAGTTTTCATTTCTTTTTTGTATTACTTGTACAACATGTAGGCAACAGCTTATAGTCAATGTTACAAATAAAAATGTTTCAAACACATAAACAGCAATGTAATTTGATTGTTATAAATAGCAATGAACAGACTACATACAAATCAGTTAAACATATCATTGAAATAATGAGTAACCATTTCTTAAAAAATTCTGATGAAATGAAACAAATACAAAACATATCTAATTAAAATAACTGCTCAAAAAGAAAAATATTTTGTGTGTGTCATTTTATTTTTTTCTGCAGTGGTACTAACCCAGAGGCAATATTAAGAATCCTGTTATCTGTACATGAGAAAATACAAACTAGTGACATAGTCTGGTTGCATTAAATGAAAAACCTTATACATAAATGTTAGAAAATTAGATTAATCCTGTCAAATAAAGACATTTCATTACCCTTCAAATATGTCTGACAATGATAAATGAATCATGTTGAATAAAGAAAGTTTTAGATGATTGTCACTGCTGAAGTGACACCCTGGCCCCATGTGCAAAAATGGGAAAAAGGAGTTATGGATGGATGGATGAATAAAGAATGTTGATTACCCTTCAAATATGTCTGACACTGGTAGACACCATACTTTTCACTTGTGAATCATACAATAGCATAATGAATAAGAACTAGTTTTTCAAAAAAAAAAAACAGTGCAGCCAAAAATATTGTATCATTATCCATATAGTAATAATGATCTTCACAAAACTGTTGTCAGACTGGGTCTTAAATTAGTTCATTTTCCCAGTGTTCTTTCCAGAGGCAAACTACATAACGAAGAGGTGTTCATGCTAAAGCAAAGCTAAGGTAGCCAGAAGGGGGCAGCCGCTCCAGGTTCAATGTGTTAGTTGGCTGCGACCAACAATGGTGCAGTACTAGCATTTATTTCTGAATGCCGGTATGGAAATTAATTTGCTATCAGGACTTGGGACTGAAGTGCTTTCTTCAGTGCTGTTGCTTCTATACTTCATGTGTGGTATAAGTTGTATCAAGTCACTTGCTTCAAATTTAGCAAGTGACTTGATACAGATTTTAAAAGTGGAAAAGATTTTTTTAATTTTTTGAGGAGGGGGTGTACAGGGTTAGGAGCTAACTGTTTTTTATGTTCAACTTGAGGAGCTCCAAATCAGGGAATGGCACCAGGCCAGGCACTCTAGATGAGTTATCTGCAGCTCTGTCTTCATACACAGGATGTACCTTTTTCATGAAGTAAGTGCATGGATTGAGGAAGACATAACACGTTTGTCTCTGTCATGGTAGGAAAGAACTGACAAGTTAGCCCTCATCAGATGAATTGCGTTACCTTTTGCCATCAGGCTTCAAACTATTCATTGGAAAATGGTGCTGTCAAAGGTTTGCCCAGTATAAGCAGGGCTGCTTCAAGTGCTCGCTTTAGAAGTATGTGCTTTGCAGATATTTGTACCATAGTCACTTGTTTGTTGACATGTTCTCCAAGCATTATTGCTTTGATTGTAGCTGTTGGACTAACACTATAAAAACTAAATAAAGTGCTTCAGAGCTCCATCTTTTGAGACCATTTCTCTTGGCTGTCCTCTGGTTCCTTCCATTTTGGAGGTTTCTTACTGCTTGGGATACAGCTCTGCCATGGACTTGCTAAGGAGAGTCCCTTGTGTTTGATATTGCAGGTGTGTTCTTACTGTGTATCAGTTGGTCTACAAGGGAAACCTCTCATGTGGGTCAAATACTCCAGGTTACTTTTCCTCTGTGCTCATTCCAGGTGTTGAGCACTAAAATTTGTTCTGCAGTGAGAACAGGATGGTTATCGCTCCTTCATTGTATTTGTTGAAGTAAGGTGGTTTGGTCATGTTGTCATGTTAATGGTTCAGCAAACCTCAACTCAACCAAATGTGACTAAGATGTATATCTAAGGTGTGTATGTTTACACACACACACACACACACACATATATATATATATATATATATATATATATATATATATGTGTGTGTGTGTGTGTGTGTTGCCCATTTTCATTATTCCTCAACGTATGGGTCTAGATCCAATCCTCGGATCCGACTCGACCGTTTGTTTCAGGCTTAGGATCCAGCTCTGGAGCTCCTCCTTGTACCCATAATGCTCTGCTGTATCACCAAAGCCCCAGATCTCGTTTGCCACCTTTGTGACAAATGCAGGTTTCTTATCTCTTAAGCAGTTGGGTTTGTGAGCAGTAGCAAAGTTTCTATTAAAAAAAAAAACAAAACTTTCCTTTGAACTCTTCTCTACTTAAATTACCTCCCTTTCCCTTTTCATGTTATCATTGGTGTTAGCATTCCTTTATACTATTTTAAAGAGTACTCTTTTTAACATTGTTGGTATTGTCTTTCTACCCTTGTTATAAGGGTATTTTTTTCCCTTACCATTACTGGTATTTTCAACTTCCTGCTGTTAGTAAATAAAAAAAAAAAAAAAAAGTTTTTTTTTTTCCCCTTGCTGCTGTTCTTTTGTGTTTCCTCTGTCCTTTTCTCTGCCATCATGTAGTTGAAACCCACAGGGTTTAAAAAGTGCACTTCTTGTGGGCACAACATCCCTAATTCAGATGCCCACAAGGAGCGAGTGTATTGATTAGGGGCTGATCATCCGAATACTAATTGTAAGATTTGTGTGACCTGTAATCCCGGGGCCTTAAAGGATTACTGCAACAAACTTATGTTGAGAGGACTTGTACCAGTTACTGCTACTTCAGGAGCTTAAACCTACTTCAGACACAGTAAGTCAGCTCCTCCAGAGTATAGGAAGTAGTCCCCTACAAAGTCCCCTGGGTCTTCTTTGGAGCCTCCTGTGAAGTCCAGAAAGATTGTGGATCCTACGCCTCTGTATCCTAAGTCTGGACTATCAGTTCCAAAGCCTTCTGATCCTAGACCTTCCACTTCAATCATTCCAGCAAGTGCTCTCTCTGTACCTTTGGATCCTAGATCATCGGATCCAAGGTACTAGTTATAGTAGCACTACACCAATGTGTGTACCATTAAAACCATTCTCCTATCCTGCCTTCAGGGTTGCTTCAGACACACAAGAAGCACTCTAGACCTCCTTCCACTTACTCCCCTAGGTCACCTTTGATGAAGGAGAGGGGTCCCCCAGGTCACCACCTGGTGACATCTCCTTTGGAGATATCCTAGAAATCTTGAAACAGAAATGTGGTTGGTTGGTCATCCCAAAACCCCTCACCAGAGGAATCTGTATTTTTGGCACCTTTTGGTTCTGGCCCATCTATGTCTTGGGTCACCCCCCCAGCAGACAAAATTATTGACTTAGTGGCCTGTCAGGCTTGGAAGGAGCCAGACACTATAAAACCTATTCCAAAGAGACCCAACAAGTTTTTGGCACCCCCTCAAAAGGCTGCATTGGACCAAAGGGGTCCCAGTCGATGCTCTGGTGGTGGTGGCAGCCACCAAGAAGGAGCTAGCTGAGTAGAGCTCTACTTTCCATCTGCCTAACAGGGAGTCTAGAGCATTGTACAGGTTTGGGAAGTGTGTTTCTGCCTGCAACTTTTGTCCTGAGGTCACTAAATTACCAGTCACATTTCATTTGGCTTCATAGTGATGTGACCAAGGCGCTTTCAGTTACTATATCAGAGTCCATGTCTACTGAGGACTTCAAAATAGCATCCTCTCAGGTAGCCATTCTTTTGTCCATATCCAGTGCTTCAATGAGGCTGATCTCTCACACAGCTGAAGGCACCTCACAAGTTGCCAGTTCTGGCATTGACTTAAGGAGACATACCTGGATGCAGCTTTGTGGCTTCATGGAACCTATTAAGATGTCCTTTAGTAATCCCCCTATGATAGCACTTCTGTGTTTGGGCCATCAGGTAAAGGGACACTGACCCGCAGTGACAAAGACGTTTTCTATGTCTCAACAAGCCTTTTCTAGGAATCAAAGAGGCAGTAAGAAGACATGCTTCTGCAAATCTCAGGGTCCTTTCCAAGATCCATGGGGTGACAATTCCTCCAGAGGTAGAGGGAGAAATTTCAATGGCAGCCATCGCCCTAGAAGCAGAAGAGGTCCACAAATTTAGGGCTTCTGGGATTCCTTCTCAGAAAAGCCTTCCAGCACTCCCGAAGCGCTGCCGACTGTCCATCTGTGGAGGGAGTCCGGGGTTGGTTGTCCTTACACCCACTCGCCTGGGCAAATATGACACAAGATTCATTTTACATATATATATATATATATATATATATATATATATATATATATATATCAACGAAGCACAGCCTCTGTAATAAAAATCTATTAAGTAAGTGCTTTCGTGCTAATAAACTGCACTTCTTCAGACAAAGATAAAAAAATGGTATTGTAGTTAATAAGGTGAAGGTGGCTGAACTTGGATGGATCACCACTCTACAAGCACAAAAGGCGCCTGGCTTAAATGTGAGTGTACCTTTAAAACCACTACCAAGAGCACGTAAATTACCACATTGATTGAATTCTAAATTGTTTTATTGGTTTTCTATTTAGATTTTAGTTGTGTTTTAGTATATAAGTCAGTATTGTACTTTTTATCTTTGTCTGAAAAAGTGCATTTTATTAGCACAAAAGTGCTTTTTCAATAAACAGGTTTTTATTGCAGAGGCTGTGTTTGGTTGATATATATTATATATATATATATATATATATATATATATATATATATATATATATATATATTTGTGTTTTGGCTGTTTGATATAACAGCCTTCATTCACTGGGTGGATGTGTTGTTTTTACTTTTATAACACAAGATTCTTGGGTGCTAAGCGTAATATCCAGAGGTTATTACATTCCATTGTCCCTTCTTTCTACCAAAAGGAAGACACTTCCCAGTGTTCCACCCAGTCATAGGAAGGCAGCAGCACAATAGATTTTGAAGCTGCTAGACAAAAGAGTCATCCAAAAGGTCCCTCCAGACTAGATATGATTCTGAATTTATTCACACTTCTTTTTAGTGCCAAAGAAAGCAGGGGACCTGAGACCGATATAGGATCTAGGCAATTTAAATCAGTTTATAAAGAAAGCAAAGTTCTGAATGGTCATGATCCAGTCCATTCTACTTTTTCTTCACAAGGATGATTGGATGTGCTCTGTAGATCTTCAGGATGCATACTATCACATCAAAGTAGACAGGCAATCCAGAAAACATCTTTGCTTTCGGCTGGGAGCCAGTCACTACCAATTCAGAGCCCTGTCCTTTGGACTCACCACTACCCCCAGGGTGTTTACTAAGTGTATGGCAGTGGTAGCAGCTCACTTGAAACTCAAAGAATTCCAGGTATTTCCATATCTAGACAACTGGCTCCTTACTGCCCCCTGCAAACATCTACTTCTGCATACCAGGGACTATCTGCTCCAGACTTGCAACTCTTTATGTATAACTATAAATTTAAACCCAGTACAGAACCTGTAGTTCATTGGTGCTCATCTAGACACAATGAAACAAATAGTATCCTTACCTCAGCATCATATATCTGTGATAAAGACTCAAGTTCACTTTCTCCTTACTTGTTCAAATCCTCCAGCGAGATCAGTGCTGCAAGCGTTTGGTTCTATGGCAGTGGCCATTGTTTTACTTCCTTTGGCACACTTTTTTATGCAGGTTATACAATGGACACTAGCTGTACAGTGGTCCATTCTTTACCAACAACTATCCTGTCTAGTCAGGTTCACCCCTATTTGCAGAAGACACATCAGTTGGTGGATGCAGTCCAACGATCTACATCTAGGCAAACCCTTTGTCCTTCCTTCCCCTATGGCCACAGTGACCATGGACGCTTCTCAGTTGGGGTGGGGGGCATTTCTTGGGAAGAACGGTCCAAGGTATGTGGTCCCCACAAGTGACCAAGTTACGTCAACTTCGTGGAGATGAGAACAGTCTTATTAGTCTTGCAGACCTTTCAAGATGCTCTTCCCTTAAATGAGTGCAGTTGAGACTGACAACATGTCTGTGATCTAGGACATCAACAAGCAAGGAGGAACCCAGTCTTTACCACCTTTGCAGAGAGGCCATGAAGTATGGGAGTGGGTGATCTCTTTAGACCATTTTCTAGTTGTGACATACATAATGGGGAAAACCAACGTGTTAGTCAACAAACTCAGCAGATCCATTCTAATGCCCCTCAAATGGTCTCTCAATCAGTCTGTGGTGGAGATGATCTTCCAGCATCAGGCTGACCTTGCTGCAACCTATTTGTCACTCCCCTCAACATCAAGTGCAGTAAGTTAAGTGCAGGCCCTTAATGCCCTCTCAAAGGCAAAAAGTACAGTCTCCATGGGACCCGATAACATCCCTGGCTGTATCCTGCATGAACTCAAGCATGAGCTCTCAGCCCCATTAGACTCTATTCAACCAAAGCTTGAGCACCGGCTTCATCCCAGCTGAATGGAGCACAGCCACTGTCATCCCTCTACACAAAGGTGGAGCATCCACTGACCCAGGCAATTATAGGCCCATCAGCCTAGCTAGCCGGATCTGCAAGGCCATGGAATGCATTATCATGGACCTTATAAACAAGGACATTGGCAACCTCCAAACACTTGACAACTTGACCCCACATAGTTTGGTTTTGTCAAAGGGAGATCATGCCTGTTAAACTTGGTCGACTTCTTCAAAACATTCACTAAAGCCATGGACAAGGGGGAAGATGGTGCACACCACCTACCTTGACCTAGCCAAAGTCTTTGACACTATTCCCCACTCAGGCATAATAGATAAACTCTCCCAGCTAGGCATCAGCCCGTATGTTACCAGATGGATAGCCAACTGGTTCACTGATAGAACCCACTCGGTCAAAGTAGGGGAAGCCACCTCTAGTAGTAGACCCGTAACAAGCAGTGTACCCCAACGATCGGTCTTGGGGCCTCTACTGTTTGGGATATACTTTTCTGAGGTGCAAGCCAAAACCAGTGGTCTGTGGCTGACCAAGTTTGCAGATGATTGCAAGCTGGGTGCTGTCTTAAATTCCCTTAGTGATGTGAACATCCTCCAAGAGGGCCTTACCCAAACTAATGACTGGTGCCAGAAGCATGGCCTCAAACTGAATGCCAAGAAATGCATCATTATCCTCTTTGGGGAAAATGTCATCCCCACTAATTATCACATTAATAACATTGTAGTAGGTGCACAATCAGTCGTGAGGAACTTGGGCACTCAGGTTGATAGCAACCTGACTTTTGACTGCCACATTGCCTCCATTTTACGGAAGGCTTTCTACATGGCCCACTTCATAAGTAAGGGTATTTCATCCAGGAACAAGGAGGTCATAACATCCCTGTACTTCTCCCTTATCAGACCCATTATATGGTACAATTCCTCCTTTGGCATGTACCTTGCCAAGCACATGCAGCAGTTGGAGAGACCACAGAGGTTCCTGACCCGGAAAATCCAGGGTCTCAAACACCTATCCTATACAGATAGGCTAAAAGCCCTGTCCCTCTACTCAGTCTCATACAGACTGCTCCGAGGTAACCTGTTTGTGGCACACAAGGCAATTTCAGACCTAGCCATGATGGAGTTGCTGCATATCCGAAAAACAAACTCCATTCGGTCAACCCACACAAAATGCCTTAACCTGGTCTGTGACATTAATAGAACTTGTTGTCAGGATAGATTTGTGTCCCAAAGAATCCTCTGTCTGTGGAATAGACTCCCTCTCCATGTCAAGCAGAGTACCTCTCTACCCCTCTTTAAGAGGAACCTGGACTGGATGGTAAACAGAAAATACACCCCTGGGATCCCACCTGTGTCCATGTTGGACAGGGAAAACAAGTGCTGACTTTGAGGGAACATGGGCGACATTCTTGGCTAGGCTTATAAGGGCCTCTGGGCCAGTAGCCAAGTATCATCCTATGAACCTATGCACCTGTAAGTACCTCGCCATGATCCCCCGTCAGAGAGAGTCACAGCCAGATGCTCTGATTCACGCTTGGCCCCCAGGTCTCCTGTATGCTTACCCTCCTTTTCCACTAATTCCCAAATTCTTACAGAAAGCAAGCAGGCTGAAGAGCCTAATGGTCCTCATTGCTCCTTTCTGGCCGTGGCAGGTATAGTTCCCCTTCCTGTGGTCTCATCTTTGTTATCCTGCATGGACACTGGAACCCACTCTGGATATCGTGTGACATCCATCAGGGATCCAACGCCCCAACATTCAAGCCATGAGACTAACTGCAAGGTTTCTCCACTTCCAGTAATAGTTACACAGCCCAGGCTTTCTTCTCCAGTATGCGGTATCATTTTGGCTTCTCAAAAAGAATCGCGCAAAAAGGTTTACAGAAGTAAATCAAAAAGATTCTCTCTATGGACTTCGAATAGAGACATTGATCCTTTTTCTGCCCTGGTTGTTGTGATTCTACAATTCTTGACAATACGTTTGAGGAAGGAGCTAGTTTTTATACTGTTAAAGTTTAACTAGTAGCTATCTCCAGTCTTCATACCAGGAACAGACATGTTTCTTTGACTTCTTCTAAATTATGTAAAGCTTTCATGAAAGGAATTTTTCTTTTAAGACCTGCAATTAAAGATCCCTCTTCTCCTTGGGACCTTACAGTAGTGCTGCAAGGACCAAATCAAAAGCCCTTTGAGCCTTCAGCTAAAGCCAATCTTGAAGTTTCTATTATGGAAAACAGTTTTACTGGTGGCTGTCACTTCCACAAAGAGAATATCTGAACTCCAGGCTCTCTCTGTCTAATTTCCATACATCATTTTTCGTAATGACAGGGTTTCTTTACAGAATAACCCTTCTTTTTTTTTTTTTTACCTAAAGTGGCTTCAGAGAATAGCATTAACCATTCCATTCATTTACCAGTCTTCTTTCCAAACTTTACCAGTAAAGAGAATACATGCTACACCTCCTGGATTTGCACAGACAGTTACATTTTTAAATTGACAGAACAAAATAATTTTGAAAATCTATCAACTCTTTGTTAACTTTTCTTCAAAAAAATTGGGTTATCCAGTGACTAAAGTCACTTTAGCCAAATGGATAACAGATTGCATATCTCTGATTTATTCACAAAAAGGTATAACATTACCTAAGCCTCACAAGGCTCACTCAACCAGATCCGTAGCTACTTCATCTGCTTTTTGGTCAAGAACATCTGTTAACAACATCTGTGTTGCAGCTACATGGTCCACTGTTTTTACCTTTGTTTCTCATTACAAATTGGATATTATTTTTAGAAATAGAGCATCTTTTGGTTCAGCAGTGCTCTGGAATATCCATCCGTGAGGGCCACTCTAGAGCAATGTAGCGGGGGACTTGTTGAGGAAGAATGAAAAGGAAGGACACCATCAAATTTAAAAGTTCATTTCTTAGCATAACTAGATATCTGTGTTGTCCATTTTCATTCTTCCTCAACTTCCCTCCCATCCATCCCCCACCCAAAGCTTCTGGATTGACCTATTGGACTGTATTGAAACCTGCAGTTGCAGGATTGAGCCCTCTCTTTCTTTCTTCATCTCCTGTCTCTGTTCATACTATGGGAATTGGGCAGCAAACTCGATCTGGGACTTTGTTGATACAGCAGAGCATTATGGGTACAGGGAGGAGCTCGAGAGGTGGATCCTAATTCTGAAATAAATGGCCAAGTCAGATCCGAACCCTTACATTGAGGAGGAATGAAAATGCACAACAAAGAAACCTAGTTATGGTAAGAACATAACTTTTAATTCTGTCTCTCTCTCTCACACACACACACACACACACGTTCCCAGTTACTGGTAGAACACAACTTGGCAGAATCACAAATGACTGAAACTGATAAAACTCACATTTAAATGAATGCTCATTTTGTTGAAATACATTTGGAAGAATGTGGCAAAGTTACACTGTGTTCTGCAATAGGTAGAAATATTTGAAGGTGATTACTTGAGTGAATGTGAACATAGTGGTTGATGTAGAAACAAAATCCACGAACTGGATAAACGCCCGGTTTACACCTCAGAGCAAATTAAAACAAAAATAAAGCAATGAACTGACCACAGCTCGGTGAATTCAAACAGTTTTAATAAATCACATAAGAGTAAGCGCTTTCACGATTTACAACTAATTGCTTTATCAGACTCCATTCATACAAATAAAACAACTGAATTTAAACTACTACTAACCAATCAAGTACCACATTCAATATGACATCATTAATTGGTACCAATTAAAAATTCTAAACTTTAAAAAGCAGTGTTCAGAATAATAAAAAATGTTCATGTAATTAAAACCAATAAAATCAATGTTTGAGACCTAGCTTTCAGTGAAACTACACCATTTAACCCTGGCAGTTTGTGTGCCTGTAAATGTAGTATTGGAATCATTCCTGCATATATTGTTTTCCATATTAGTGATGTCAGAGAAGTAGGGTTTACCTTTGTCCTTCCTTTTCTCAGACACATACTTAATACTATTCCTAATATCTTTATCACTGTAACCTCTTTCTTTAAATTCTTCTTTTAATGTTAGTATTGCTGTATCTAAGCCTTCAACTGTATTGTGTAAGCGGCTAGCTTTCATAAACTGTCCTCTAATGACATTTTTACATACATGTCCTGGATGCATGCTTGTCTTGTGGAGAATACTGTTTTTACAGCTAGTTTTTTTTATATACAGAAGTGATAATGTGTTTATTACTTGGTTTACATAACTTAACATCCAAAAAGTCAATGATCTCATAAGAGTACTGATATGTAAATCTTAGAAAATCGGTGGTACTATGTAGATGCTCAATCAGTTGTTCCAAATCCTCAGTAGTACCCCCCCCCCCATAACAAAAATGCATCATCTACGAAATGTGTATACCATAGAATCTTACTTTGGTATTCATTGCCCTGCAATAGATGACTCATTTCCCATGCCACTAATACTAGGTTGGCGTAGCTATTTGCACAGGCTGTGCCCATAGCCACGCCAACCCTTTGTAAATAAAAGTTTTCATTGAAAACAAAAACATTGTTTTCCAATATAATTTCAAGGAGGTCACAAATCAAATTAATTTTGGCAGTACTATATGTCTTTTTATCATTTAGTAGCTCACGTATCTTTTTAATGCCCCAATTATTGGATATCACTGTGAACAATGATGTAACGCCCATGGTGACAAAAACATAATTTCTATTCAAGTTCGAGATTTTATTATATAACAAATTCAAAAATGCCTTAGTGTCCCTAAGTACAGTCGCACATGACTCTAAAACTGGATGTAGGCATTTCTCAACATAGATCGATACGGCTTCTGTAGCCCATCCTTTGCTTGAGACTATGGGTCACATAGGTGGGCAAGTCATACTTTTATGGACTTTGGGAAGTCTATAAATCATTGGTATAAGTGGGTATTCTATTTGGAAAGAGTCAAACAATTCTTCACTAATCTGCTTTGTTACAAGTAAATCAAAAATGAACACTGAGACCCTATCTATAATCAACCTGACCTCTCTGTCAGAAATCGGTGAATAAGTATCACTGTCATTTAACAGCAGCATCATCTGTTGGATATAGAAGGATTTATTCATCACAACTACCCCACCACCTTTATCTGCTGGTCTAATTTCAATGCAGGATAATGTTCTCAACTGTTTCAGTGCCTCAGTTTCCATTGCACTCATATTATGAAACATCACTGTGCTATCTCGTTCAAATTCTTCTCTAATTTCTTTTTCACATACTGTAACAAAGGTTTCTATAATGGGGTATGGTTTAGGCATAAAAAACACTAGGTTGTTTAAAAATATTAACATTTCCCATCCCAGTATCTTTAAACATTGTTTTTAAAGTCATGGTGCGTGAAAACAGTTTCAATTCTTTAAGCATATCTGTTAATATAGTTCTTTGCGCTGGTATGAAACTTAACCCTTTATTCAAAATAGACAGTTGCAATACCGTTAAACAATAACTAGATAAGTTTATTACCAAGTTTTTTTGCTGCATGCGGTCATTGTGTTCGAGTAAGTCACTCGCTCCTTCTGTTGTCGAACTCTGCCCTTCCAGCCTCTGCTGTTTGACTGTTCCCTTATGGGCAACGCATTGCTCAGAACAAACGGTAGGACGGATGATTGTGTCGTCTCCTTCAGTTCTAAAAAAGAGGAGACGGATGGAATCTCATTAGTTTTACTGTTAATGGCAGCGTTAGTCCTCTTGCTGCTTGTACTCAACAAAGGAGTTTCTTCCTCACTATTTCCATGCTCCGTCGATGCAGATGCTACGTGTGTTGTGAACAAGTTCCTACTGGTTGCACATTCTGTAGCGTTTCTTAAAGTGATACCATCTTCAGAACTAGTGGAACTAGATGGATTCATTCTGTTATCAGATTTATCATTATTTACTGCATTAATTGTTCTTTTAAGCCATGAAAAGACTTCCTTACGTTGGAAGTCATTCAAATCGCGTTGTAATTTCCTGATCTTGGTACTCTGTAGCCACATCTCATAATTCATTATGTTGTCAAATAGATCATCCAATTTGCTGCATATAACTTAACAGAGAAGTTATTAGCTAGTTCACATTGTAGTTTTTCAATGTCATCTGCCAGCATTTTTTCTTGAGGCTTGAAATATTCGATCAAAAGATGCATGTAATCATAACTCAGTTGTAAATTTAAACTCTGCCATTTTTGTACCAAGTCTGGATAGGTTTCGCCATAGGTGGGTATAGTTAGCACACTCAGTCCTCTGGGTACTATTTTGTATTTTAAAGATGCCTCAAGGTGAAACCTTTGCCATTGCAACCTTTTGAAGCTATAGAGTTTATTTTCCAGACTCCTATGGCATGTAGTTACCTATATAGTAAATCTGTTTTTTCACATCCCACTATGAATTTTGACGTATAAATTAATTTCTATGCAGATTGTAAAACACAGCACTTAGTCTATTTTAGTTTTTGTACTAAATGTTTTGTTTTTTACATAGGGAAAACTAATAGATGTCTTAAAGAACGTATATTGGAACATGTAAGAGATATAACCAATAAGAAAGACACCAATGCTCTAGCGAAACATGTGTTAACTGAGGATACGCAACACATATTTAATTTCATGGTATTTGAGATTGTTGAACAAAATATTAGAGGGGGTGATATAAATAACAGAGTAGAAGAAGCAGAGCAAAAATGGATACTACAATTACAGGCGGAGAAACCGCCAGGGTTAAATGGTGTAGTTTCACTGAAACCCTTCCTGTAAGCTAGGTCTCTGAAACATTGATTTTACTGGTTTTAATTACTTGGACATTTTTTTATTATTCTGATCACTGCTTTTTAAAGTTTAGAATTTTTAATTGTTACCAATTAATGATGTCATATTGAATGTGGTACTTGATTGGGTAGTAGTAGTTTAAATTCAGTTGTTTTATTTGTATGAATGGAGTCTGATGAAGCGATTAGTTGTAAATCTTGAAAGCGCTTACTCTTATGTGATTTATTAAAACTGTTTGAATTCACCGAGCCGTGGTCAGTTCGCTGCTTTATTTTTGTTATAATAGTGGTTGATGTTGCCTGTAGATGATCACCTTTGATGTGGTTTCCATTTCTGTGCTTGTAGTAAGTCATTGTGGATGGTCTTTTCTCCATGTTTGTTCAGTTATGGAGTTAGTATGTTTAGGTTAATTGTGCGATAGTAATTGGAGTATACAAGGGCTCTTGGCCCTTTACAAAAAAACACTTTTTAATATAATTTTGATTTCAGCTGTATGTTTACCACTAATTGTGATTCAACCATAGGTGTTTTCAGTCACTTTTTTCAGTTTCCGTCATCTGTGATTCAACTAAAGCTGTTTTACAGTTGTAAGTAATAAACAGTATATGCACGTGTGTGTATGTATGTTTGTGTTCACGTATGCCTACATATATTTATGTATATATCTATAGAGACAGACAGACAGACAACATAACCTAGTATTGAGGAAATGTAGTTTTTCAGCCTTAAGGATATTGCACACTTTGTTAAGGAAGAACAAAGCAAAACAAAAGGGAAAGCTAGTTGTATAGGAATGATTGCTCTTGATACTGGCATATGAATTGCTAAAATAGACTCTTGTCACAACTTCTTAAATAAGATCCGTGTCAAAGATCTCTTTGCATTGTTATTAAAAACAAGAAAATAGGATTCAAGCTAGCTTTACTTGTTTAAACCACCGTTTATTAAGTTAAAATAGAAACTTTTGCCCTCGTCAGAGCTTCAGCAGATCTAAATTATACATAGCAGTAACAAGTAATATGTACTTTCTATTTTCAATATAAATAGCCATATAAATTACAACAAAGGCTTTACTCCAAGAGCACTTAAACAGATCACATTCAATTACAGTCGCCATACCAAAGAAATATACAAAAATAACTGTTGAAAACCAAATGAGCCAAACCACGAAGCACTCCACAAACTTCAAGAACACCAAATTCCACAGTACATAGACCTGTAAATGTTGAACCAGGCAGCAAAGTCGAGGCAGCAAATAATCCAAAAATGAGTTTTATTAAAGCGCTTTTCGTTTGCTACTATTTGCAAACTTCCTCAGAATCTGATGCAGGAAGGCAGAGGAGAATTCCGGCTCCTGATTCCAACGTCAACCTGCAACCAGCAGGTTTGGTTGTCTCCAACATAGAAGGGCAGAGGAGAACTCTGGTCACTAGTTTTAACGCGAACCAGCAAAACAACGTTTTGGATCTATCACATAACCGACAGCGTTCTACTCAGTTTGAGGATGATATTTTACCTAATTTACCAGCTTTTGATGTCAGGGCAAAGAGCACACTGTGTAAAACTTCAAAGGCTTTGGCAACGGACAGTGGTCGACCATTTGAGGGTAATTTTGGTACTAACTGTCAGCAAGGAGGTCCCAGTTCCAATTTTGTTTCTAACATGAACTGCCAACATGAAGGCCCTGGTTCAAACTTTCCTGTTGCAGGGACCACTAGATTACAACCTCTGGTGAGTAATAATTTTGTGAACTACCCAGATTTAGCTAACTGGGTCTGTGTCAATCCATCGTTTAAGCCTGAAACAGTAACAGCATCTTTCCAACGTACTGTCTCGGAACCTGACATTTCTAGTAATTTAAAAACATTGGACAATATTATGCTTAAAATTTAAAAGTTACAGCTGGAAATTGCTTATTTTAATGAATGTTTAGCTCGGAAAATTGTGCCAAAGGGCTTGAGGCATTTCCAATACCCGACTGGGTTGGTTGCCAATTCTGTTTTTCATCAGGAATTGATTTCCATGTATGACAGGCATGGTTTTGAGCTGCTTAATGTCATGATTAAACATTACACATTACAAGCTGATGAACTTAATATGGAAGCCAATGTGTTGGATAATGTAATAAAAGCTGATGTAGTTTTTGACAGGTATAGGTTTGATTATGCTAGACTGTTTAGTAGTATAGACAGTTATTTAGTTAAACTTAAATCTGTGAAAGTTAAAAAATTAGATAGGGACTCCAAAGCTTATAGGGAAGGGGCAGCTTATCCAAACCCTCCTTTAGGGCAAACTCGGAGGATAAACACTCGTACTTTAACATCAGTTCTAATAATAATGCCCCTCCTAATTCAGGTGAAGGTGTTTTTTCTAACAATAACTCTGATGTTACTATCCAGGAGGATACCCCTTTGACCAATGAACAAATGCCATTGGTTGAATTACGTAGGAGCGAGAGGATACATAATAGAAACAACCTCAATTTTAATAACAATGTTAACTCACAGGAGAATTTTTTAGGAGTGAGACCCAAAATTCAACGTCAATGGTCGAATCAATCAAATCAGAGGAGAACCAACCATTAGTATTTTCGACTCCTAATTATTTGTCTTCTATTATACACGAAGAAGAGGTTAGGGATGTACCAGCACTAGCTCTCTCATTGACTAATGGTTTGGACGAGGATCACGTGCAGCAGGGCCCAGTCATTAGTACGAATACCTTAGGTGACTTTAAGGTTTACAATTTTTCTAACACCTTTATTACCTCCGAAATGGCGGATCTTATGGCTAAGGGTCATACGTATGTACCACATCACAAATTTGACTTTGCGAAGGCTATTATTGATGTTAAAACCTTCACTAGAAAGCTCAATTTCAAACTTATGATGGGTGAGGGGGCGTACACTGATATTTCTAATCCATTACATGTACCTAGTACGTTTAACCTCCCACTTCATCCTCTTTTGTCGATGTTCAAGCAAGTATGTGAGGTTGATATTAGGTGTACCAAAACAAGAACTAATTCACATGGTACTCATACTAACTTATATGGTCCGCACATTACCAACAACTCTGAAATTGATTGTATTCAAGTTCTGCGTTCCAACAATTTACGTATCTGTAAACCGGATAAAGGTGGAGGGGTGGTGATTTTTGACAACGATGATTATTTTGACCATATGACTGCACTACTTGACACTCCAGCATACGCACTGAGTTCCTTAAATGAGGTTAATGGTGCTTATCGGATTATTACGGAGCAGATTGAGGAAATGTTCTTGGAAGCTAGGATTAACCAAGATTTATATAATTATATGTCAACTTCCTATCCCAGGACTCCTTACTTTTTCGGTATACCCAATATCCATAAAAACTTAATTAATCCACCTATGCGCCCCTTGATTGACAGCCGGGGTTCACCATCGTATGCATGTGCTAAAGTTGTGGACCATGTATTACGTAAATATATTGTTATGGAGACACAGATTTGCAAGGATTCGTGGACATTTTTATCCAGAATAAATGAGGCCAACTATGAGGAGTGCTACAACTTCCTCACGGTAGATGTCAAGGATTTATACACCTGTATCCCGCAGGATATAGCAATTGACTGGGTAGGTGACAGATTGAGAGCTAGGGAAGCTAGTAGTTATGACATCTCATTGGTATGTGAACTTTTGGACTTAACATTACCTAGGAATTTCTTTATGTTTGGAGACAACTACTATTTACAGACTGTGGGAGTTGGTATGGGTTCACCCTACGGGGCCAGTGTGGCAAATTTGGTCATGGCCCAGTAGGAGCACCAACTTGTCTTCAATCATCCTTTATACAGTAAACATTCAGTATTCTACACACGTTATTTAGATGACATTTTCATTCTCTTTAATGGAAATGAGGTACAGGCTGTAGAATTTGTTAACCATCTAAATAAATTTTGGTTTTTGAATTTTATATCCTGGTGGTCTTTGCGTGGTCACTGACCAGTTTTTATAACATCTACTTTGATCTTTGGATTCTCTCAGCTGTTTCCAATATTTGTTTTATAAGGTCAGAGGTGTAGTTAGGATTTAGCAAATGTGTATGAGTTTAGGAACTCTTTGAGAAAAAGAGTCAAGAGAGCAAAATTCCCTCGGTGCTAGTATTAAGACAAGATAAAGGAAGATCTAATTGTGTGTGTGTGTGTGTGTGTGTGTGTGTGTGTGTGTGTGTGTGTGTGTGTGTGTGTGTGTGTGTGTGTGTGTGAAGATTCGCAGGGTCAGAAAACAGGGGAGGAAAGGATCAGAAATGGGCCACACATAAGCTATATATATAGAGAGAGAGATAGACAACATACACACGTATTTTCATAAAAATGGCGAATGTTCAAGTAATACATGTATGTAGTTATGTTAAATAGATGCATGTGTCTTAACTTATGCTTACCACAAAATTATTATGTTAAAGCACTTTTTCCCATTCTGTTAATAAAGTGAGTGTCTTTCTCAGATCTCACTATACTAGCATGTACCAGTGCGGTTCTTCATATTATGATGTGTCTGTCCGATCAATAGCATGAACAATTCATCTTGACATTAAATTAATCCTTAGATGTCAAATAAAAGTAAAAGAGGTTCATTAAAAGTATAAGTAAAAATCAAAAATTTAACATAAACTTTATATAAAAAATAAAACATTTAAACATCTAGTAGTAAAGATGTAAAAATGAAAATTATACCATGACCCCCCATTAATATTCGAAAACGTGCACGCTGATTGGTCAGCGTGCACGTTGTAAATTGACTTATACTAATGGAAAAAGGTCCGGTCGCCCAGACTTTTTCCATTAGTATGTCTTTTTTAAAACACTGTCTCGCTATGTTAAAGGAGTTTAACATAGCGAGACAGGTTTAAAAAAAGTAACGGAGATCTCCGTTGCTTTTTTTAAAGTCTGTCTCGCTATGTTAAACTCCTTTAACATAGCAAGACAGTGTGTAAAAAGCAACGGAGATCTTGCTTTCTCTGTTGCTTTTTTTTTTTAAACCTGTCTCGCTATGTTAAATGGGTTTAACATACTGAGACAGCTTTAAAATAAGCAACGGAGATCTCCGTTGCTTATTTTAAAGCTGTCTCACTATGTTAATCCCATTTAACATAGCGAAACAGTTTGTAAAAAGCAACGGAGATCTTGCTTTCTCTGTTGCTTTTTTCAAAACTGTCTCGCTATGTTAAATGGGTTTAACATAGCGAGACAGCTTTAAAATAAACAACGGAGATTCTCTGTTGCTTTTTTTAAAGCTGTCTCGCTATGTTAAACCCATTTAACACAGCAAAACAGTAAAAAGCAATGGAGATCTTGCTTTCTCCGTTGCTTTTGCCCACAGCTCTGATGTACTGCGTAGGCATACACATGCGCAGTACATCAGAATTGCCGCAGAATACCAGACAACTGCGGAAGGGCAGCAAGGAGGCATTATACAATGCCATTATTTAAGAAAAGTAATTATTTTTTTTCTTAAATAATGTCATTGTATAATAGCAATAACCCACTTCCAGGTGTGGGTAATGCTGAATTTACCCACGGTTGGCTTTGTTTGGCCACTCGGGCTTCGCCCTCGTGACCAAACCACGCCAACCGTAGGTAAATCCAGCATTACTCACACCCAGGCGTGGGTTATTGCTATATTAAACTCAAGCATAGACATGAAATAATATAAAACAAACAAACAAAACAAAAAATACTTGTTTTATTGTGTTTTTGTTTCTATGTTCCAGTTTCTTTAACTTGAAAATATTCTCAATAGAGCATGTCTTACTGAGTCTGGGTTTCCATTTAGCTTTAAGCTTTGCATTCAGATTGCATTGTAATATTTATTTATTTATTTATTTATTATTTATTTGCTTTTGTTTAACCAGGATGGTCCATTGGGCCAAGTGAACCCATTTTCAATGGAGTCCTGGGGAGAAAAGCTCCGACAAAGAATACATGATACAGAGATAAACATTACATAGCATACAAGGCATAACAAGGTATACAATCGGTAAAACTGTAAACAAAAATAAAATAAAATTTAACAAATTATTTATTTATTTTTTTTTTGTTATTGAAGGAAATCAGGATGATAGATGATATTAAGAAATTGATTATGAGTAAAATAGATGAGGTGAGGGTGATAAGAATACAGGAAGTGGAGAATGCTTATGTGGGGTGGGAGCAGGAGCATTCCCATGTGGATGTAAGGTAGGAGTGAAGTGATTTTTTAAAGGTTGGAAGGCTAGTGATGGTGCAAATGGAGGGAGGGAGGGAGGGAGAGAGTTCCATAGTCGAGCTAGGGAAAAAGAGAGGAGGTTATGTCCTGGGGGGCGAAGGGGTCTGTAGACTTCTATTAGGTTTTGATTAGTATCTTAAAAGAGTTGTTTGGTCACTCTTTATCTTGAGAAGGTTAATTGTGCTTCCTGTGTAGAATGCTTTGCATTTTGTGCAGCATTCCAAGTATACCACAAAGTTACTATTGCAGTTACATCTGTCAGTGTAGATACAGTTTTTTTTCAAGTTTGGCTTATAAATGCACAGCATCTGTAGCCTGGGGAGTTACAAGGAAAAGTTCCTTCCTGAAGCTCTGTGGATTTATTAATTTTTCATTTTCTACCCAACTTCAAATATTTATTCCTTTTCAATAAATGAAAGATGGTTGAACTTGACTGACAGATTGGGGCCCCCTTATGATGATCCAGTTTTAAATCATGTTTCTTTTTATTACATGTGAAACCTTGGAATAAGTTGAGATAATACTTTTATGTTTGTCATTTCCTTCATTGATACTTTGTTGCATGACCTGTGATGGTTTCCTTCTAGGGGAGTTCAGCAGAGCTAAATCATTATTTTGTTTGGGGAGTTTTATGGGTGAAGGTATGTTGGCCACTAAATTCTCATTGTATCCTGTTTCCAGAAAATCTTGTGGCAGTTGAGGTAGGCTGGTGAGAAATCGATCCATCTGTCTAGAAACTCTGACTGTTTTCATTCCCTGTGATTTAAAGACATTTCTCTTAGCAATTTTGGGGTGCATGTTGTTAGCATATAGAAATGTATTCACTCATGTAGGTTTTCTGTAAAGGTTATTCTTGAGCTTCTCCTTTTTCTATGCTTATAGATGATGATGTCCAGGAATTTCACCTTATTTTATCTATAGCGGTTGGTGAAGTGTAAAATGTCTGTGTTGATTTTGATGAAGAAGAAGCTGTGCAACTTATCTTGGGATCCTTTCCTTGTGATAAAGATATCGTCAGTAAAAGACAAGTAACAATCCATGTATTGATAGAAATCTGAGGAAAAGATGGTGATCTGATGTTGTCAATCTTCAGTCAGTCTGTGACAGTGGGTTCGGTTCCTAACCTCAGAACCAAGACGGCCGTTTACTTCAGCTTGCGCTCTCCATCTCTTGAACCAGGCTGAACCCATAATGCTTCTCACAGAATCACTTCAGATCTTGTTTGCCGCTTCGCAGACCAGATGCGTTCGTTCACTCTGTTGAGCCTTGGCTTCGTTTGTGAGTAATTTCTAATTTTATCACACTTTATTTCTTAAGTTTCTTTTTTATAACTTCTTGCATTTCTACCTGCTCCTCCCTCTTCTTATTGTAGCTAGTTGCTATCTGTTTCCCCTTTACCATTAGTAGACTATCAAGTACCATTGGTGGCACCCCTTTCACTTTTGTTAATTTCCTTTAAAGGTAGTCTATCATGCCATCACTGGTATTTTTCTTTCTGCTTTCTATTAAAAAAAAAAAATCTTGCTTTATCTATATTTCTTTCTTGTGTGACTGCTTGAATTTGTTATGGCAGAACAACAGGAGAAACTTTCTCCTTCTAAACCCTCTAAGGTACCTCTGGATTTAAATGGTGTAAGAACTGTGAGGGCAAAATGCCTAATTCAGACAGGCATACCCTGTGTGTGTATTGCCTTGGTAAAATACATTTGCAAGAGAATTGTGCGATTTGTCATGGGTTTTCTACCCGTACTTTAACGGAAAGAAAAAACAAATTAATATTAAAAGGACTACTTGAAAAGGCCATTTCTGAGTCCAAAGAGAAAGTTGGTACTTCATCTTCCTCTTCTTCTCCTGCCTCAAAAAAAAAAGGTCTTCCTCGCTATTAAAGTCCTCAGAACTGTCAAGGAAAATATCTAGACCTGCCTCGGTTTCGAAGAGTTCATCGGCACCAGAGGATTTGTCTACACTGACTACTGCTACTACCACTATATTGGCTTCATACCTGACAGCTTCTTCTTCGGTACCTACTGATATATTGGTACCGAAGCAATTGGGACTGCCTCTGCTCCCAAGAATGTCGTACTCCCCATCTGTGGACCCATTTAAAGACACTCATTTTGTGGAAGTGAGACCTCTGAAATTTCCTTCCACTGCATCTGTTCCTTCTTAGAGCCATTCATCCTATGACACCTCCATATCCTTCTCCTCCAACTGTTGTTGAGCCTTTGGAGACCCTGATCCCTACTCTCCCTGTCCCAACTGTCTCGGTTCCAGTAGCATCTTCGTCTCCAGGTCTGAGGACCGGCTTGAGTAGCTCTGAGCTTTCGACTCCTGAAACCTCCTGGGGTTGAGACTCTCTGAACAGGTCTGAGATGCATGGTACCTTTTTGGTTCCTTCAGAACCGTCTATGTCTCTTGGTGCTTCGGCCTTTGCAGTGTCGACCTAAGCTTCTGTTTCGGAGGCGGCTTCCTTGATGAGGGGCGGGGGGGGTGACCCCAGTTCCGAACAAGTCTGTTTTGGTTCCGGGCTTCCACCCCTCTACGGGGGGGGGGGCAGCCTTCTGGATTATGGAGAGGGCATTGTCTATTGGAGACTCACAGTCTGTGTCATCCCTGTCAGGACAGATTTCGGTATCCCCTCGACCTGAGCTACCATTAGTCTCACCCCCGGGACAGAGAGCACAAAAGTCTCAGGTAACACCTACCTTAGTAGTGTCTACTTTGGATACTTCCCCGGATCATCCCCCCAAGGAAGTCCCTGTGAAAAGAAAATGGAAGAGGAAGCACTTAGACTCCCTGGAGGAGTCTTTCACTGAAGATACTGACTTTGATGAAGGGGAAGGTTCCCCCAGGTTACCCCGTGATGATGATTCCTTCGGGGACATCCTTGAAATCCTGAAACAGAGGGATGGCTGGTCCTCCTCCCAATCTTCCTCAGAGGAATCGGTATATCTGGAGGCTTTTTGTGCTCAAACCTCTACTTCTTGGATCTCTCCACCCGCTGACGATCTTAATAAATTAATCACTCAGCAGGCGTGGAAGATGCCCGATGAAAGAGAGCCAAATCCCTAAGTGACCTGATCGAGTATTATCAGCCCCTAAAGAGGAACTGCACTTGGCCAAAGGAATTCCCGTTCCCGTTGATGCCATGGTCTTAGCGGCAGCCACCAGAAAGGAACTTGCCGAGGAAAGTACTCCTATCCATCCTCCTAACAAGGAGTCTAGGACTTTGGATAGATTTCAGAAGTGAGTTTATGCTTCATTGACCTTTGCTCTAAGGTCCTTGAATTATATGGTGCACTTTGCAAGACTACAGAGGGATCTGATCAAGGAGCTTTCGGATACAAGGAGCAGTGGCTGAAGGGGTACAAGATAAAGTTACTTCTCAGCTTGCAACCCTGGAAGCAATTTCTAACTCGTCTGTGAGGCTTATTGCCCATGCAGTTGAAGGGACGACTAGGGCAGTGGGTTCAGGCATAGCCACTAAAAGGCATTCTTGGATGCGCTTGTGCAAATTTGCAGAGTTACTTAAAACATCATTTGTCAACGCTCCATTTGACAGATCTTCCCTGTGTTTGGTCCCATGGTAAAAGATACCCTGGCCAGACATGAAAAGGACGGTAAGACCCTTTCTGCCGTTGGCATATGTTTCTCCACTCATTAGAGACCATATTCTAGGAACCAGAGAAGTGGGAGACTAGGGTTTAAAAAATGCAAAGGGCCTTTTGAGGATTCACAAGGCAAAGACTTTCCCCAGGGCAGAGGGGGAAGCAATTGAAGACACCGCCCTAGAGGCAAAAATGGACAGCAGAATCAGGGATCCAGAGAGACCTTCTCTGGAGCTTCCTACCAGCATCCCTGAATGGGTACCCTATTGCCCGCCTCTGGAGGCAGTTGGGGGATGATTTTCTTTGCACCAGTCTGCCTGGAAAATGTTAACAACAGACAAATGGGTGCAGGGAATCATATCCAGAGTTTGCCAAATTCCTCTATCACAACCTCCAAAACCCCAGAAAAAACTCCCAGACGTACCACCCAGTCTCAGGGAAGCAGTAGTTCTAGAAATTAAAAAAAAAGCAAAAGAGTCATCCAAAAAGTCCCACTAAACTAGAAAGGATCTGGATTTTACTCAAGATTCTTTTTAGTGCCCAAGAAAACAGGGGACTGGTGACCCATCTTGCATCTCAGCCAATTCAACAAGGCAGTTCAACAATCCAAATTCCAGATGGTCATGGTTCAGGAGATGCTTCCATTCCTAGAAAAAGACGAGTGGATGTGCTGTATCGACCTCCAAGACATTTATTACCACATAAAAATGGAAAAGAGCTCCAGGAAGATTTTGCACTTCTGGTTGGGAGCCAGTCATTTCCAATTCAGACCATTGCCCTTTGGACTCACCACAGCCCCCAGGGTGTTTACTAAATGCATGGCAGTGGTAGCAGCTCATCTAAGGCTGCAAGGGTTTTGAGTATTTCTGTATCTTGATGGCTGGCTCCTCACCGCTGCCATCAGCCATCAATTATAATGGGCAAGAGATTACACCATACATCTCTGTGCATTTCTGGGAATAACCATAAACTTTGAAAAGTCCGTATTTCACCCCACTCAAAAACTGGACTTCATTGGAGCCCACTTAGACACTGTCTCGGGAATTGCATCTCTTTCTCCAGAAAGGCCACAACGCATAAGATCTCAGGTTGGTCAATTGCTACACAATGACAAGGTCCCAGCAAAATTAGTTCTTCAAACCTTAGGCTCCATGGCAGCAGCAATCACTCTAGTCCTCTTGGTGAGATATCACATGTAGATATTGCAACTGCTACTAGCGTCCCAATGGTCTCTCATTTACCAACCAATGTCTCAACTAATTCTGATTACCAAACGTTGCAAGCATGACCTGTTGTGGTGGCTACACTCCAGCTAGATTCTCATGGGTTGTCCTTTCATTCTCCCCTAGCCCCAAGCTGCAGTGACCATGGATGCCTCCGAGATCGGGTTGGGGCATTATCTGGGAAGGACAATCCAAGGCACATGGTCCCAATTGGAGGCCAACTTGCACATCAGAGTACTAAAGAAGAGGGCAGTGCTGTTAGCGTTGCAAGCATTCCAAGATGTCCTCCCTCTAGGAACAGTAGCGATTTAGATGAACAACATGTCAGTAGTCTGGTACATAAACAAACAAGGGGGAACCAAATCTTACCCGTTGTGTCGAGAAGCACTCCGAGTTCGGCAGTGGGTGATTTCTTCCAACCACATTCTTATAGCAATGCACATTCCGGGGAGTTCCAATGTGATAGCAGACAAATTGAGCAGAACTATCCTCTTGTCTCAAAAGTGGTCTCTCAGTCCAGCAGTGGCGAACAACATTTTGCAACACTGGGGCCAACCTTACTGTGATCTCTTTGCCTCTCTTCTAAACAACAAATTGCCCTAATCCCCACTCAGGGGGATTCACATACAGAGATGCTGTTTTCCACGCTTGGCCTCCCGATCTGCGTTATGCCTTTCCCCCAATTCTTCTCATTTCACAGTTCCTGAAGAAAGCCAAAAGGACGGAGAACTCTATAATCCTCCTTAACCCCTTCTGGCCTCGACAAGTTTGGTTTCCCTTCCTGTGGCCTCATTTGATTCAGAAACTATGTTTGCTGGACCCAGTTCCAGATCTACTGTCTCATCCGGAGGGCATGGTGCATCCAAATCTCCAAAACCTCAAGCTCACTGCATGGTTTCTTCAGTTACCATGATTGCCAGGCATCCTTCTCTTTCCTCACCTGTCTGACAGATTATCGCTCACCACAAGTCATCTGCAAGGAAATTATACCAAAGCAAATGGGAAGGATTTGCTAGATGGGCTCTAGACAATGGAATAGATTCATTTTAAAGTCCTATCCAGAAGGTATTAGACTTTTTAGTCTTACTTTACCAGTCGAGTTCCTCAACGTCAAAAATTAAAGTGCATCTAGCTGCAATCTCAAACTTCCATACAGGACTGGAAGGTGCTCCTATGATGTCACACAAACTGTGTAAAGCATTCCAAAAAGGTCTTCTAATGCAAAGACCTCCATTCAAAGAACATCTCCCTCCTCGGGATTTAACTATGGTCTTTCAGGCCCTGACACGGAACGCCTTTGAACCATCGACAACTTGTGACTTAAAATATCTGTCCTGGAAAACCCAATTTTTGGTGGCTATCACTTCTGCCAGAAGAGTCTCAGAACTTCAGGCCCTGTTGTGCCAACCTGCATACTTAATTTTTCATAAAGATAGGGTTGTGCTTTGAATCAGTCCTTCCTTTTTGCCCAAGGTTGTAACCAAAACTAATATTAATCAGATTTTACAGCTACCAGTCTTTTTCCCAAATTTTTTGAACAAGGGAGAATATGCTCTCTTGACATGCACAGGCAACTGTGTTTTTATCTTCACAGGCCTAAAGTATTTAGAAAATCAAACCAACTTTTTGTGGCATTTTCTTCTCTCCATCTAGGTAACCCAGTTTCTAAGGTTACCTTGGCCAAGTGGCTTAGAGACTGCTTCACCTTCATTTATCATTCTAAAGGACTCCAGCTCCCAAAAACAGTTCAAGCCCATTCTACAAGAGCAGAAGCTTTTTCTCCAGTCTTTCATGCCAGAGCTTCTTTAGACGACATTTGTGAAGCAGCAACTTGGTCTTCTCATCATACCTTCATCACTCATTACAAATTAGATCAGGTCTCAAGGGGATGAGCATCCTTTGGCTCTATGATGCTTAGGAATATTCTTCCATGAGACCTCCCAAGGCTAAAGTAGCTGGGGACTCTGTCCCACTATCAAGGATTTAGTGAGGATTGACATCAGATGGAATGTTATGTAAGGCATAACTTCCTTTTCTCTTCCCATCCTTGACATCCCCACCTCCGTCCCCCATCCTGAGACTCTTAGTAGACCGAATTTAGACTTTGGCTAGCTTTCATTTAAGGACTTGTATTTAGCCTCAGTTAGTCTAATTATCATGCATTCTGTCCTCTCATATCTGACTGCCACTCCTTCGCAAACTCAATCTGAGGTAATCTCTGTGAGGAGCATTATGGGTAGAGCATGGCTCGAGAGTTTGGAGAGCATGAGCTGAAGTAAACAGCAGTCTCGGTTCCAAACCCAAGGATTGGTGAAGATCTAAAACACAGATGGAACGTTATGGTAAGACATAACTTACTTTTCTCTTCCCATCTGGCCAAGGATTTATTGGCTTGGCTGGGGGTCATAACAGCTCCCACGGCTTCCCCCCTTGTTTGTTTGTACCATTTCTGATTGAACTGAACATAGTTGTTGGTGAGCTATGATGTTCAGCATATTCCCTGTAGCTTTAATTTCTCTTTGGTTGGTGTTGGTCCTTGAGGCCATGTACATTAGTTATGGGGAAGAACAGTGTATAGGGCTTCCACGTCAATCGTGACTAATATTGTCTCTGGTTGTATTTATATTTATTTGATTTTTTTTTTCATGAAATTGAGTGAGTCCAAAATGAAGAAGGAAGCACTATTAGCAAGCTCTTTAATCTTAAATTTCATATAGATGGATAAAGACTCGGTGGTTGAGCCACCTTCCCCTACCACTGGACAATACAAAGGGTTATCCACATTTTTGAGAGGTTTTGGAATACCTAAAAATTATGGTATCCTAGGATGAGGGACTGTTGAAAAGCTGGACAAATCATAGTCTAGAAGTCCCTATGAGTTAAGCTTAGCCAGTTTGATGTCATTGAACTTGTAAGCTTTTGTGACTTGTTCATACATGCATACATATGTGTGTTTGTGTGTGTGTATTGGCTCAACATTGGCATATCCTAACATCAGATGGTTTTTTTAGTAGACATGTGGATAGGGTCTGCCATTATGCATATAGAAGAGGGAAAAATCTAGGCCAACATTTTTCTACCTTTAAGAAAGGAGCAATGTATAAAGACACTGGTAATTTCACTGGGGGAGGTAGCACTTTTTGTGGTCATTGTAAATACTGCAAACTTATGGCTAAAACTAAGTCCTTTACTTCTGTTAACACTAAGAGAGTTTTTGACATACGCCATTTTATCACCTGTAATAGTACTTGGTTAATATATATGGCAGTGTGTCAATGTGGAGCTTTTTATGTGGGGCAGACTTCTTGTTTATTTAAACAGAGAATTGCCCTACATATTAGCGATATAAAATGTGAACGCACAAGGAGCGCTTTGTATAAACATAAGTTACTACATACCACAGCACATTTTATTTTTATAGGTTTGGATAAGGTAGACATACCTAATATTAGTGATTACAGAAGACATGAATTATTGACAATAAAAGAAAGAAGGTGGATAGTGCAATTGGGGGCTTTGTTTAAGCCAGGATTAAATGACCATTGGTGATTTGCAGGTGGGATTTGTAGGCTTCTTTTGATATGAGTGTATGCATATGTACATGTGTAAGGGGGTGTATGAGCAATATATATTTATGCACATATACATATATATGTATATATATACACATGTACACAACAAAGTTGAGTTTGCAATGTGTATGTACAATAGTAGGTGAACATCAAATACATTATTCTTTTGTATACATACATTTCTATATATATTCACATTTATATATCTCTCAAGTTTATAGATGGATTAAACTGAGGGTTTGGCTATCATAATAAGGTATATTTGTAGTTTTCTAATAAATATTTAAAATGTAGAATAGATAATATTAAATACAGGTAATACTCAGTAATTGTTTAAGATTTAGGCTTTATGGGTTAGGGTTATATTTTTTTGTAAACATTCACTAGTTAGATATATAGACATTTAAATAACTTTTGAATAAATTGGTGCTGCTTCTTTAAATTTTTGGCAGCTACACAGGGTTATAATCCGGGCCTTGGCGGTGATTATACGCACACTGAAGATGCTGTGAGCGAAACCGGCCACCGGTCTGTGCATCTGTGGGCAGATTTTGCCGAATAAAGTGGTTTAAAATATCTGCTGTTATACTTTTTATTTCACAATGAGTGCTGGAGCGTTTGTGGATTATATATATATATATATATATATATATATATATATATATATATATATACACACACTCACACACACACACATACACACACAAAATGGATATAAAAAGTGTAAACACCCCTGTTAAAATGCCAGGTTTTGTGATATAAAAAAATGAGACCACAATAAATAATTTCAAAACTTTTCCCACCTTTAATGTTACAATGTTGCAAGATGGAAGCCTTTTTTACACACAAAACCATCCAGGCCCTGATAAAATTTGCAAAACAATACATCAAGTCTCCAAAAGCATGTGGGAAAATGTGTTATAGTCTGATGAGACCAAGGTTGAACCTTTTGGCCACAATTCCAAAAGGTATGTTTGGTGCAAAAACAAAACTTTGCATCCCCACGGTGAAGCATGGTGGTGGCAGTATCATGCTTTAGGATTGCTTTTCTTCAGCTGGAGCTGGGGCTTCGGTCAAGGTTGAGGGAATTATGAAGAGTTCCAAATACCTGTCACTTTTGGCCCAAAACCTTCAGGCGTCTGCTAGAAAGATAAAGAGGAATTTCATCTTTCAGCATGGCAATAACCCCAAGCATACAACCAAGTCAACAAAAGAATGGCTTCACCAGAAGAAAATTAAAGTTTTGGAATAGCCCAACCAGAGCCCAGACCTAAATCCAATAGAAAATCTGTGGGATGACCTGAAGAGGGCTGTGCACAAAAGATGCCCTCGCAATCTAACAGATTTGGAGCACTTTTGCAAGGAAGAGTGGGTAAATATTGCAAAGTCAAGATGTGCCATGCTGATAGACTCCTACCCAAGAAGACTGAATGCTGTAATAAAATCAAAAGGTGCTTCAACAAAATATTAGTTTAAGGGTGTATACACTTATGCAACCAGCTTATTGTACATTTTTTATTTTTTATATTTTTTCCCTTAACATATTTGTTTGTTTTCCAATTGAATTTTACAAGTTATAAGTCACATTAAAGGTGGGAAAAGTTTTGAAATGATTTATTGTGGTCTCATTTTTTTATATCACAAAAAACTGGCATTTTAACAGGGGTGTAAACACTTTTTATATGTATTTATTTATGTCTGTATACACACACACACACATATACATATGTACTTATGTGAGTATAGATAGTTAGGTACAGGTATTTATCTTCTTTGGGTAGAGCCGTTGTATTAAAAATTCACAACATTTGAATTTACCCACCTTAACTGTATTTGCTCCTGGCTAAAATTTTCACTAGCAGTGTTTTTTTTCCTTATGAAGGCCAATGATGGTCAGACTGTAGCATTCCATGAGACCTTGGTTGGTGCAAGAACCAGTTCTAGTTACCCAGCTTTGCTAGGAGTTCCATTTAGTTCTTTTTGTTACTCTCGTTGCTTCATATCAGTGTTGGAGTATTTTATCTGCATAGTCTGTAACTTGATTATTTTTGTCAGAAATTTTCAGTCATATCGATAACATTTTTGCTTTGATTATGGTTAGTATTTGTCCTGTTGAATATCACAAGTTGCTATATTTTTTCATATTTTATCTCGTATTCATCGTTTTATAAAAATAGAGATTAAAGAGTCTGTTAGCAAATATGAAATGAAATAAAAAGACCTAAAAAGTAAGTGTATCTCTCAACTGTCCAGATTTTCACAGAATGTCCAGATTTTTCCTTCATATTTTTTGTCTGTTCCTCATAAAATTTATGGTTTAAGTTTATAAGAGCAATATTTTAATTCTGTCTCTGTTTTGGGTCTTAGCCCCCCCCCATTATTTTAGGCTTTGTTCAGATTTTTTGTGCTAATAGGTTGAGAGCAGGAATGTCGGGAGGCATACTGACTGTACTCACTTCAGTACAGTGTTTGAGTGGAGAGGGTTGCACAAGGCAGGCACTAGGATCCAGGGGAAAAGCTAAAGCAGCATCTTCTCTTTTAATAAAAGCCATGTGTGCATCGCATGCAAGCTAACGTGGATGTAAACCTATTTTACACTCTCATGCGCAATTTAAAATAGCCATTCCATTGAGAGAGAAGATAAGTAAGTACATGGTGAGTGTGTATGTGTGCGTATATACGTATATAATTGACACTACTGGTTGCGTTCGTTTCTGTATGAGAAAATGTGTGTGTGTGTGTGTGTGTGTGTGTGTGTGTGTGTGTGTGTGTGTGTGTGTGTGTGTGTGTGTGTGTGTAATTTACTCTAGCCATCCATTGCTGTATGAAAGAGAAGGTGTGTGTGTGTGTGTGTGTGTGTGTGTGTGTGTGTGTGTGTGTGTGTGTGTGTGTGTGTGTGTGTGTTTGTTGCTATGTGAGAGAACAGGTCTGTGTATGGAATTTAAACTACCGGTTTATTGATGTATAAAGGATAGGATGAATGTATTGCTATGTGTGAGAAGGTAGGTAGGGTGTGTGTGTGTGTGTGTGTGTGTGTGAGAGAGAGACAGTGACAGTGACATACCTTTCAAATGTCCACATTTACCCTCATAGTTATGGTCTGTTTCTAATAAAATTTGTGTTGTTTTGGCAAACCACAGAGGACTGAAGTCACTAAATAATGACATATATATTCATATCCTTCAGAAAATACATTCTAGCACACATCCTGTTATTTTAGCAACTTTGTAAGTTAAAAAGAACAATATTTAAAATCTAGCCCTATCATACCTCTCAACTGTCCAAATTTTCACAGAATGTCCAGGTTTTTGCCTCATATTTTTTGTTCCATTTCTTCGAAAATTGGTGGTTTTGCAAATCACTGGCTAACCATTGAGGACTGAAGTGAGAACATAATGGCAGACATTTGAGTTTCGAACTCCATATTCTTCAGAAAATTCATGCTAATGCAAAACCTGTAATTATATCAACTTTCTAAGTCTGTAAGGGCAATATTTAAAAAAGTTTCCCGATTTTTGAGCCATTGTTCCCCCATTACTACTGGCTTTGTGTGTAGGCCATTGTATCTTTATTATTTCAGGATTTGTCCAGATTTCTTGCACTAAGAGAGTGAGACATATAGACACATGCATACCTGTCAACTGTCCAGATTTTTGGAGAATGCCCTGATTTTTGCTTTATATTTTAGCCTGTTCCTCAATATTTGTTGTTTTTAGGCAAATCACTGAGGACTGAAATAACTTAATGTCATACATTTGAGTTTTAGACTTCATTTCCTTTAGAAAATGCACGCTAAGACAAATGTTATTCTAGCAACTTTCTAAGTCTGTAAGAGCAATGTTTATAATCTGTCCCTATTTGGGGCCTTTGTCCCCCCATTATTTTAGGCATTGTCCAGATTTCTTATGTTAAAAGGTTGAGATGTATGGAGATATGGTATGTTAAGGAGGCGGGGCAGATTAGTCAGTTAACTTGATCAAGCTTGACCCTGTAACTTGGTTAAAGGAGACAAGAACCTGAATCCTCTATACCAACTACCACACTGCTGACGGAATTGTGAGTTTGAGTTTCAGTACATTTACAGGGAATTATGAGTTTCAGTGCATTTTCAGTGGACAGAGTTTCATTTCATTTTCATGGAACTGTGAGTTTCAAGGGAAGATAAGTTTACTGTTGCTCATGCTAAGTCTGTTTTCAGTGTGAAGCTAACTCTTTTGTTTATCAAATGGCAGTTCACTGTTTGTGTTGTAGAATTTGAAAGCAGTGTTAGTAGCATAATTGCCTTTGGTGCAGAAGGCTGTGGATTCTCCTTCCACGCATTTAATATAGATGGAGTGCTGATTTTGCAGTGCCATTTTGATTGCTGATTATTTGGTGCATTTTAAGGGGGGTAGAAGTTCTGCAGTCCTGAGTGTGTCCTCCTTTGGCTAGTAGCTATTAACTTGGCACTTTGTCAGTCATTCCCTATTGCAATATTACCACCTTACCATTTTTTTTTAATGTTACATAAGTAATTAATTCTTCAAGCATAACAGGCACTGAATTTGTAGATGAAACACTGAAATGTAAAGTTGTTTGCCAGTAGCAACCTCTTTATTAGTTACAGATCTCTTTAATGCAGAATTATTCGGATGACTCTTACTTCTATAGAGATTGTGCTTATTGAGTAATATTGGTGGATTGTAATGATGGAATTTGAGTGGCTTTGTATGGCTGAAATTTTCTGAAATGGGTAGTTTTGTCATTATTGGTTCATATATTTTGTTTCATTGCTTACTAGAAGAATGTTCATAACTACAAATCTAAAGTACCATGCTAACAAATGGTGTTGTATTATACATGGAATATAATTTAATAAATCAGGATGATGAATCAAAGAACACGTGTGCATGGCCGTGTAAATGTGTGCAAGGAACCTATGGTTTGAAAACAGTTCAAAGGTAAACTTAATCCTCCTCTGGCCAGATGTATTTTCTTTTAATGTGGGTTTTCATGCTGTTTCAATGAATGTGAGTTTCAAGGGCAGAGAAGTTTACTGCTCATGATAAATCTGTTTTCATTGTGAGACTGTATTGTTTGTTTAGCAAATGGCTATCAGTGTTTGTGCTATTTTATTTCAATATCTGTAATCATTGTAGAAGCAAATAAAAAAACAGGTTCCTTGTGTCTATTTAAAATGTCCATGATAATTCTTTCCATGGCTTTACCTACAAGACTAGTCAGACTTAAGGTCTGTAATTGTCAAGGTCAGTAGAAGGCCAAACTTTGTGCTGAGGATTAACTGTTGCAGTCCTCCATTCACTAAACATGAAGCCAGTTAGGAGGCTAATGTTGAGCAAGTGATTTTAGAGCATTTGATACCTCATATTTCATGCTATCCAAGAGGTATCCCAGGATATTATCAAGGCCCTCTGAAGTTGTATTCTTTCCCTTGGAGAGTGCATTGAAGACTTGTTTGGTAGTGATAGCCAGAAGAGTTATGGTCAAGGGAGTCTGGTGAGAGGTATTGAGGGGAAGAAGGGATGAGATTGGGATTAAATTTATGAGCCAGCAGGTTTGCTGTATCCTCTAATTCCTTTTAGGTGGTTCCATTTACAATTTGTCCACCACACTGTTGTGTTACCTTTGAGGTTGGAGACAAAGCTGATGAAGGCCTTGTGGTTATCCTTTGTCTTTGGGGATATTTCTGCCTCAAATTTGGCTTTGGTGGGCTTGATAAGATTTCTGAGTTGCTTATTTAGTTTGAGGGTTTTCCACCTTGCTAGGTATTGCACTTCCTAGTTTTGGCTGTGGTTTTGCTTCTTTTGTTATACAACTTGTTGATATTGAGATTCCATCAGGGTGTCTTGTTGTTTTAGCTAGTTCTCTACATATTCCTTGTGGGTACAGCTGCCTCAGTGCAGGAAATTATTCTGTACAGTGGAAGTTTGAAACAGGCTTAGTAGAGAGACCCCATCCCCAGCTAATACCCTGTACCCAGCATAGTCAGAAACCAGCACTACTCAGATATGTGCACACAAGGTTACTTATACTAGCTTGCAAAGGGTCTGAGAACAGTGTGGTAATTGTTTCTTTAACATTTTTCACTATCAAACCTGAGCATCTTCATTTGTTCTTTCAGCATGATACAGCATAAGTCTGTACATAAATTACTATGTTTTCATTTTGTGGAAGGGTAGGGAGGCAGCCTGCATTTGCAGATATGCTTTTTGTCTTTAGAAGCTGTTGCCTTCTCAGCATATTGAGTGGTATCGTGTCAGCTTTGAACATTAAGCTTTGGACAAAACTTATATTTTCCTTGAATTTCTTTTCATTTCTTTCCAATAATTTTGTTCAGACTGTCACTGGATCATAAGACTAGAAAAAAAACTCCAAAAAAAGTGCCTTAGAGCATGTAAAGTCCCACTGGATCTGGGGCCTAGGGTCATTTTCTTGATTTAACCAATTTCCTTTCAGCAAAGACTTGAGATTCACAGAATGTAAGTATGGTAGTAATAAGTTTGCAACTTTCAACAGCTTTAGTTTTTGCTTGATTGATTCGCATGGATACACATCTTCATTTATAGTCAGTGACAGTATGACTGAGCCCAGCTAAAATGTATTTGTTGTTTCGAATGTAAGGTTTACTATTCCAAAAGGCTTAGTGTGAGTGTAGGCCGCAGGAGTGAACAGCCATAGCCAGCTGACCCATGTGGGTGGAAGGGAGGAGCACTATATGTTGTACCTACAGACCACAACACTCTGGAGCATGTGCTGCCTAGAGCCTGTCAGTCCTTTAGTCGGCAGCACTACTGGAGATCTAATGAGCCACTACAGGGGTTACTAGCTGCAAGGGGAAGAAGAGCAATCGGGGGGGGCAAACTGATTGATCTGCCCTAGTGTAAATGGAATGGTATTTTGTTTTTGACTTAAGGAAGATGCACTTTTGGAATGAAATGTTCATGCTGCTTCATCATGTATGTAATTACTACCCTGGCATATACTTGCCAGTGATCTGTTGAGAGATCAGCAATATGAAGGGGACGTGGCTTGGTCAGCAATGTTAATATGGGTATGGCTTGTTGAGGGGGCAGCAGTCTGGGACCTGTGTGTACAAATCTGAAAATCCTGGCTACACCCCTGGTTGAGAGATATGAAAGTAGGTCATTAGATTCTATTTCTAATTTTGAAGAAGCCACTAATATTTTAGTTGCTTTATAAAACAGGGATACAAGACCATTTTTCAAAAGTAGTAACATTCTTCTCACACTTTCAAAAGAGAAAATCTTAACAGCACTATCATCACTACGGGTCTATATCAAAATAGCGAAGAGGCGTTTAGTCAAACGTCTCTTCGACGACACATAAACAGCGAACGCACTAAAGCGCGAACACTCAGAACACCGATTTCTTTCCCTGGGAAAGAAATCAGTAGCACTAACAAACAAACACACACACTTTCAAACATTGCAATGTGGGGGGCTTCGTCCCCCCACACCCCCCCTAACTTAATATACCAAACTCTGAGATCGCGCTACAGTGGGGAAAGGGGCAAACACACGGGGAAGGCCAAACGATTTCTTTCCCAGGGAAAGAAATCGCTGTTCTGAGCGTTCGTGCTTTAGTGCGTTCACTGTTTATGTGTCGATGAAGGGGCGTTTAATTAAACGCCTCTTCGCTATTTTGATATAGACCCCCATCAGTACTTATGCTGGCATCCTCTTTGGTCATGTTGGACCCAGGAGCTATAGTGAAGGATGAACATAGCACTTCAGCACTGTTTCATTAAGATGGACTACAGTACAGGTCATTGGTAGAAAACAGACCGATATACCAAAATTGATCATTTAAGAGTCCATAGACATCTAACATCGTGTATAAATTTCTTTTCCTGGTCATAATCATCTAAATAATACATAAACAGTTTAGATCTGATGTTGTCTTTTCCATCCATTCCTCAATGTACGAGTCTCTGATCCAACCTTGGTCACTTCAAATCTTTGGATCCAGCACTCGGGCTTCTCCGCTAGCTATAATTCCCTGTGTAAGGAGTGAGATACTCCATATCTCATTTGTTGCCATAAGTGCTTGACAGATCTTAGTGCTCAGGAGTGGTTTTGTAAAAAGAAAACATATATATCTAAATAAGTACCTTTTCTTTGGGTTTATATTTGAACTCCTCTTCTCCTAGCATTTACACTTGCTGTTCCCTACCCCTTTTTTCTTTCCTTCTTGCTCATTCAGGGCTTGTTTCTTAAAAATTGTTTTTTTTTTTTTTTTTTAATTAGTGTTAAATAGCTATTAAGTAGTTATATGTATATTGTAGTTTATAATTTTATGGCTTTCTGCCTTCTAGGACATTTATGTTTTCTTATTATTATTATTCTGCTGCTGCTTCTTTATTTGAACCATGAGGATAATGGATAAACACTCCGGTTTTAAAAAATATATAGCTTGCACCCACAAGCTACATCATTCAGTCACACAAAAGTAGTGTGTGTATTGTCTTGGGCCTTAACATTTAGATATTGCCTGCTGTGTTTGTGAAGCTTTCAGACGGTAAGCCATCGTGGAAAGAAGAAACAAGTTTATTTTAAACGGTCTCCTTCAGCCTACCACAGTTGAGAAGCCCTCTTCAGGACTAATGAAGTCTGTGGCTGTCTTTTCTTCCCCTTCTCCTTATTTGTATTCAAAAAAGGCTGAAAACCCCAGGGAGAAGCAAAAGGAGATGGAGAGAGGAAAAAGAGAAAGAAAAAGACAAGGAAAAATCTAAATCAAGCAAAAAAAAAAAAAAAAAAAAAAGAGAGATCTCTGGATCTGGTACCCTTGTCAGCTCTGCCAACCAAGATCTCCAGACATTCGTCGACTGTGATCTTTTTGGATCTGATAGATATTGGATTGATAATTCCACCAAGATTTTCTCTGGATCCTATCTCCCCTAGGCTCTTGTCTCCAGTCAATGCAGACTAACCCATTATCCTTCCAGGACACCCTCATTTACTTCTTTTCTGTGGTTAATTATGTCCTTTTGGAGCCTTACTAGATCTGACGTGGACAGGATAATGAGGTATTTCAGGTACTCCTGGCTCTGACCCCTGTTGGACCTGGAAGAGCCACTTTTTCCCCCTCACTCATTAATGGATCTTCCTCCGATCTACTCTTGCTCAGGGCAGATCTGCATCACAGCGGAAGCTCCATACTTCCTCAACTCTAATGAGTTCTTTGACAAGTCAGCTCTGATTCTGTCAGAGCCATCAGCATCTCAGAGCTGAATTGTCAGCATTGACTTAGACAGGGTAGGATTTCCTCTCTCTAGGGGCATCAGCACTTTATGTTTCAGCTCCAACAGCCCCTGACAAACAGCTTCTAGGGTTGAGCCACCTTTGGGAGTTTCTGTCTTTACAAGCAAGGCTGTCCAGATCCATGTCAAGCTAGGCACTTGAGGTATTCAAAGAGTACTCTCTCAACCTAGAAAGAGGTCTATCTTTTCAGAAGCAGATCCAACCATCCTCCATAGGGTTTCCTGGGGTTCGCAGTCTGCTCTTCTGGTCCTGTTGGGACAGCCAGTTTTTGGAGTCCACCCTCCCAAGAGAGATGATATTAGTTTCCAAGTCCTCTCCTGAACACTCCACAGAGGAGGTTCACAGGAAACACAAGTGTAAGAGAAGACACTTGGATTCCCCCCCCCCCAAGGAATCCCTGACTCCCAAAGATAGTCCCCACTGGAGCAAAGATTCTGCAGTAGGTTCTATTGGTAGAGGCAGTAATCACTAAGAAGGAGCTTGTGGAAGAAAGTTTATCTGTCCTTCCACCAAATAGGGAGTCACGTGGATTGGACGGGTTTGGGAAGTGTGCCTGTGCCTCATCTACTTTTTCAGTGAGAGCACTTAACTACTTGGCACACATTCATCTCCTCAGGGATTTGAAAAATGAAATCACCAGTTGTCTGCCAGGGACCTTGACTGTGTGTCGAAGAAAATCCATTGATTCACAGTTGGCTACCCTGCACTCAGTGTCCAGTATCTCTGTGTGCCACAGAAGGTGCATCTACAGAAGCTGGCACAGGCATTTCCATAAGATGGCACACCTGGATGCGGCTATGCGATGTTTCAGAGCATTTCAAGATGTCCTTTGTCAATGTCCCATATGACGGATCAACTCTGTTTGGTCCCAAAGTAAAAGAGATTATCTGAAGAAGTGAAAAGGGTGGTAAATCCCTATCTGCTGTAGGGATCAAAATTTCTTCCCTTGAAAGGACGTTTTCCAGGAACCAGGAGGGAGGGAAGAGAATGTGGTTTTATAAGTCTCAGGACTTTGCATTTGACATTTCTGGAGAAAGAGCTTCCTAGATAGAGGGGGAAACTCTTATAATGGGCATCGCCCAAGGGGCAGAGATGGCCCACAAAACCAAGGCTTCAGGGGTCCTTTCTCGGAGAAGCCTTTCCAGCGTTCCCGAACTGTTGCCTTACAGTCATACTCTGGAGACAGGTGGGCTGCTTATCCTTGCACCTAGCAACGTGGACATCCAGCACTCAAGACAAATGGATGTAAAGGATTATAACTAGAGGCTGTTTCATTCATATAGGGTCCAAATGGAGAGATGGTAAGTCTGCAAGTAAAGGTGAGTATTATTGCTGAAACTGAATTCATCCTCAAGTCTTGGTGAGTACCTTCCCAAGGTGGACCCAGCTTTTCACAAAATCTCACCAAGACAACACTGATATATAGACTGTATTTATAAAGCATGTATCATGGACAGAAGTAGGTTAAAAATTAAAAAAGATAGCTGGGTAAACAAGACCTAGGATAAAAAAGTGCCCAATCCTGATAGGCACACTAGTGCCGGGACTGGAAAATATGACAGTGTAGAATCCTCAAAATATGGAAACATTCCTACAGTCGGGCTAAGCCAGGCCCAGGAGGAGGATGATCCCCTGTTTTAGAAGGAAGTAGTAGTCCACAAAAACTTATAGGCCAAAGACGAGCCATAAAGACGATAAAGTGGACTATTGAGGATAAGAAAGAAAGTATGTATTGTTACTATAAAACAAAAAGCCCAGAATTCCCAGACACAAGATATACAAAACAATTAAGAGAGAAATTAGAGGAAAGAAAAATACTTCCACAAGAAAAACTGTCAGAAGCTTCAAATAAAAATTTGTATTCATTAATATAACAGATTTTTGAGAAACAGTATATAGATCAAGAAACTTTGATCTGTTTGGAAAAAGAAGAATCTGAGGAAGTGCGAAAATATAAACAATAAAACCTAGAGATTTTTGAAAAGTATAAAAAAGAAATCTGAATAGGTGGAAGAAAGAGATTTGAAATGGTGCAATATTTATACAAAGGAGAATGCCAAATTAACAAATATAAAGAAGGCAAACCCAAAGATATTCAAAGAGAAATACAGGCAAAAGCATCCATATATGGAAAATTACACAATAAAAAACATATCATCACAAAGAGGAAATGTAGAAAAGAAAATTAGTAAGTAGAAGTAAAAAAAAATAGAAATTAAAGTTATGGAGTGCCTGCGCAGTGAAGAATTTGGTGTAGAAGGTCTAACACGGGTTACATCACAACATGATGGAGTGAGTCCCCTAAGTAAGGAGAAGCAAAGAAGATCAGGAGACAAATGAAGAAGAAGTGTGGACATTGGAAAGAAAAAGAGATTTAATATGGTGTAATATTTATGCAAAGGAGAAAACAAAACTAACAAATACAAAAAGAGCAGCACCAAAGATAATTGAAGAGAAATACAGGCAAAGGAATCCGGAAGTGGAAAACTTTACAATAGAAAAAAGTAAGAAGACAAAGAGGAAATGTAGAAAAGGATATTAGTGATGGAGAAGTTAAAGAAATAGAAACTGAAGATATGGAGGACCTGCGAAGTGAAGGATTCAATGTAGAAAATGTAATTCAGAAAGCACAACAGGATAGAGCAGTGGATATCCAAATTAAGGGGAAACTAGTGGAACAGGATGCAATTTGTCAGGTGCCATATGAAGATATTTTGGAGCCTTCCACAGGAAGCCATTATAAAAGTTCACTTGAAGCTGGACAGCCAAGGAAGGAACAGGAATCTGTGGAAAATGTGATGCAGTCAATGTTGAGGAGTGATAGACCAATGAGTTCCCATATGACAAAGCAACGGATGGCACAGGGTAAAATTGAAGAGAATGTGTCACAGGAAGATGCTATAGAACTTTCTGTAGGATGCCAACAGGAAATGGAAAACAAAAAAATGTGCCCTCGGTTGAGAAGAAAATGAGCTATGAGAAGAGTTACTTGATTTAATAGACCTAGATAGACATATTAAGATCAATGAAAGAAGTAGAATGCAGAAGGTCAATAAAACCCAGAAAGTCAGAACTTTGATAAAACAAATGAACACAGTAATTAGGACTGTCTATAGAAATCCATGTGACATAACAGAAGTAAACAGGATGTATTACTTTGCAGCTAAATTAATAACTGATAAAGTTCTACCACAAGAACACAGGGTAGTGAGGGAAAGGAAGGGGAGAAATCGAATACCATCATGGAAGTATCGAACAGAGAAATCTATAAAGTAATTAAGACAGTATGTGTCACTGTTAGAAGAATATAGAAGAGGGAACAGATCAACAAAAATACTACAAAAGATAGACGTGATAGCAGAAATGCACAGTATTAGAAAAGACCAGGATCTGTCATGAACTATCGCAGATAAACTAAAAATCTCAGCACAGGTGGAAAAACTTAGAAGGTACGCAGATAAATTTATAGGAAAAGTACAAAATAAGCAATTTATTGATGACTCCAAAAAGTTTTATAGAGAATTGGGAAGCAGGGTAAAAGGAATTGAAAGACCTCCAAAAAAAGAAATATACATTTTTGGAGAAGTATTTATGAATTTCCTGTGGAACATAACAAAGATGCTAAATGGATAGAAGAAGTAAAAGAAAGAATAAGAAATTTAAAGGTACAGGATATGAAATGGGATGAAGTAATGGCCAGAGAGATTGAAACAAAGTTAAGAAAAGCCTCTAACTGGAAAACCCCAGGCCCAGATGCAATATCTAACTTTTGGTTAAAAGTATTAACATCTTTGCACGAAGATTTAGCCATGAGTAAGAACTATTTATGTGCGCACCCAGAACAGGCACCAACCTGGCTAACAACAGGAAAAACAATGCTCCTACTTAAGATTGAACCTGCAAGCTACCCTAAAAATTATAGACCAATAAATTGCCTTCCAACGACGTATAAACTATACACGGGAATTGATGCCGACAGAGTTTATAGTCATTTAGAAGAAAACTCAATTATGGCAGTAGAAAAAAAGGGCAATAAAAAAGTCATATGAAACAAAGGATCATTTTTTGCTAAATAAAGTCATAGTGGAGAACTGTAAAAAGGGGAAGAATCTAAGTATGGCATGGATTGACTACAAAAAAGCATTTGATAGCATCCCACATTCATGGATAAAAGAGTGCTTAAAATGTGTAAGATACACCCTACACTGATCGACTACATTACAGTGACCATGAAACAGTGGCAGACCGCTTTTCAATTAAGCTGTGATAAAGGACAAATTATTATCCCGGGGATATTCCAAGGTGACTCTTTGTCACCGCTGCTATTCTGTCTTGTTTTTAACCCATTAAGCTGTCTACTTAACAGCTTAGGCCATTGCTATAATTTGGCTTCTAGAAAACAACAAAGTGTTAAGACTTCTCATCTTCTCTGTTGTTGATTTAAAACTGTATAGCTCTTCAGATGAGGAACTAAAAGCACAACTGCAAGTTGTCAAAACTTTCTCAGGTGATATAAGACTGGTTTTTGGTCTTGATAAATGCGCAAAAGCAACCTTTAAAGCAGGAAAACATCAGTTTGGGACAATAATGTGATATAAAAGAACTTGAGCAAGAGGGAGGGCATAAATATTTGGGATTTGATAACGGATCAACAATAAAACATGAACAAATGCGAATAAAACTTAGGGATACTTTAGAATATTTAAATTAATCCTGAAAACAGCGTTGACATCTAGGAACAAAATTCAAGCTATAAACCAGTTTGCTCTTCCTGCCCTAACTTACACTTTTGGAGTGACTGACTGGCCCCAAAATGTGTTGGATAGATTAGATAGAAAAACAAGAAGGATGCTTCATGCACACCAAATGATTTCTGAAAATCAGTGCATACTAAGATTATATATTCCCCATTCCGAAGGAGGGATGGGCCTCCATGAAATTGATTACATGTACAGATTCGCAAAAGTGAGACTCCACACGTATCTTCTGACCTCACAAGACCAAAATGTACTGAAAGTTTTGAAACATGAGGAGAATAATTCTAAGATGAATTCTCTGCTTAATCTAACAGAAACATATCGGCGTCAAGCAGGAATGGAAATCAAAGCAGAAGTAGATAAAAATCAGGCAGCAACTGAATGTGCCAAAAAAAAAACAAAAGAAAGAATATAAGGTGAAGGACCAGATGAGAAGGCAAGAAATGTGGAAAATGCATAAATATAGTTGCAAGTATAGAAAACTTCTGGAAGAACCTCATGTTGATCAGGAACAAATGCAGGAATGGTTAGGGAGAGGCGAATTCAAACCTAGAGATGAAAGGTTAATATTGGTGGCCCAAGACAGTGGGCTACGTATACAGTGGGTTTACAAAGTGTGTTGAACATGTGGGAGAAACAGACAAATGTAAGTTTTGTAAAACCAAATTGGAAGCAGTCACACACCTCATTGCTGGGTGTGACATACTAGTGTCAGAAGGACTGTATACTAAAAGGCATAATAATGTGGCAAGACTGTTGCACTGGGGATCGTGCAAGCATTATGGTATTGAAGTGGCTGGAAAACACTGGAAACATGAGCCACAAAGCTTCATAGATAATGATGATGTTTACATCAAATGGGATCACCTATTACCAGTAGTTCAAAAGATAGATGCTAGAAAACCAGATATAGTGGTTCATGAAAAGAAGGCAAAAGTAGCATTGATCATTGAAATCGCCACACCCAGCGACTACAGTGTCTTGGTTACAGAGAGACACAAAGTCATAAAATATCATGATCTGCAGGCAGAAACGAGAGCAGTGTGGAAGAAAGATACCCAGACAGTTCCAATAGTAGTAGGAGCAACAGGTATTAAGATATGTTACCAATACATGTAACCCCATACGAATTGCAGAAGGAGTCATTACTGGGCACATTGCCGGTGCTGCGAAGAGCACTTTTGGCTGACATCAAAGACTGAAACACTACTAATTTCATGAACTTTAATCGTACTTTGACTTAGGAACAGGGTCCATTCCCATTATAGTATTAGAAACCCAAAAGATTTGGAGAAATTAAAAAAGTGCAAAGGATCATAACTAGAGGCTATTTCATTCCTTTCCACACCCTTCCTTTATGCCCTAAAATAATTCCTAATGTTCCACCCTCACTAAGGGAAGAAGCCGCTTCAGAAGTAAGGAAGCTTCTAAGAAATTGCATCGTGCAAGAGATCTCTTTCCAGATCTGAGTGGCTCTGGAAATTACTCAAGTTTTTTTATTGTCAAAGAAAAATGGAGACCTAAGTTGCCTGAAAAATTTTGTGAAGTGAACAAAATTGCAGATGGTCGTGGTTCAGTCCATTCTTCCATTACTGAGTAAGAATGACTGGCTGTGCTGAATAGATGGAAATGATGCATACTGGACAGATGCTCCAGCAAGTACCTTTGCTTCCCGCTGGGAGCCAGTCATTATCAATTCAGAGCTCTGCCCTTTGGTCTCACTACAGCCCCCGGGTGTTTACCAAGTGTATGGCAGTAGTAGCAGCTCATCTGCGACTGCAGGGATTCCAGGTATTCCTGTATTTGGACAGCTGGCTCATCATCGCCCCTTCAAGGAATCTACTCGTTCAAGCCAGGGACCATTTTCGCCAACTTTTAAATAGACTTGGGGATTACAGTGAATAAATAAAAGTCCAATCCATAACCAGTCCAGTCTGTAGAGTTCATTGGAAAACTTTTGGACACAAGACTTCAGACAGTAAAACTGCTTCAAACAAGAATTACAGCCCTTCAGCAACAAGCCCAAGAAGACTTATCTCTCCAGAAGCCACCAGTGAGGGTAATTCTTTGCCTTCTAGGCTCCATGGCAGTCTCTATCACATTGGTGCCACTACTCGGATTCTGTATGCAGGTTCTTCAGTGGACTGTGATGGTTCAATTATCAACCAGGAAGTAGCCCATGTCTCTTCTACTGATTGTAACAAACGTCTGCAGAACCCATGTACAGTGGTGGCTAGACCCTCCACATGCTCTCCAGTGACATCTTTTCATTCTCCCTTCCCCCCAAGCCACAGTGACCATGGACACTTCTTAGCTGGGGTTGGATATTATCTGGGAAAATCAGCCCAAGGCGCTTGGTCACAAACAGAGGCCAGTCTTCACATGAACATATTGGAAGTGAGAGCAGTACTTCTAGCATTGCAGGCCTTACAACACTATCTCCCTTTGGGTGTGATATCTATTCAGACAGCCTATTATGGAACAGGCTTCCCATCCCATCCATGTGAAGCTGAGTTCATCTATTACCCAATTGAATCACAGCCTAGATCAGTGGATGGGGAATAGGAAATTTACACTGGGCCTGGCACCCATGTCCCTTATGGACAGACGTGGCTTATAGATACCTGGTCCTCAATGGTCTGTTTGGATACAGGCCATCATTATTCTTTCGAGAAAACTTGGCTAGGCTTAGAAAGGCCCAGTGAGTCATTAGCTTAGTAATAATTTGTGAATCTATGAAACGTGGCAGTTGTTTGGTACATCAACAAACAGGGAGAAACCAGATCTTATCCTTTGTATTGAGAGGCAATGAGAGTGTGGCAGTGGATAACATCTTCTTGCTGCTTTCTAATGGCAGTGCATATACTGGGGAAATCCAGTATCCTTGTGGACAGATTGAGCAGGTCTATCCTGCTCCCTTACAAGTGGTCCCTCAGTCCATTGGTAATGGACCAGATTTTCAGACACTGGGGCCAACCCTGTTGTGACCTCTTCACCTCTCCACACAACACCAAATGCAACAAGTTCTTTGCTCCAGCTACCTGAGAGGGAAAGTCACCTAGGGATGCTCTGACACACCCTTGACCCCAAGGACTCTTTTACACCTTTGATCTGATGCTCGTGATTACAAATTTATTTCAGAAAGCATCTGTGATGAAGGTCACAGTCATCCTCATAGCTCCTTATTGGCCTTGTCCAGTCTGGTTTCCTTTCCTCTTGCCTCATTTAGTCCACCCTCCATGAGAGCTGGTCATATTTTCTGTCTCAGCCATTGGGGTCACCTCACCCAAACATTCAGTCCCTCAAATTGACTGTGTGTTTTCTCCAATTCCAATGATGGTTTGGCTGTCCAGGTTTTCATTTTCAGTTGTCCTCATTTTATCTTCTTCCCAAAAACCCTTAACTTGAAAAATTCATAAGAGCAAATGGAAAAGGTTTTTCTATTTGAGCAATTGAAAGAAATAGTGACTCTTTCAAAGCCCCTCTTTTGGCAATTTTTGACTTCCTTGCACACCTTTTCCAATGTGGTGCCAGCTGTTCCACAGTCAAGGTACATTCATTTACAACGTCATCTTTCGACATGGGTGAAAATCATGCACCCACTGTATCTCAGACTATCCAAGGCTGTCCTCTGAGGTACCATTCTATTACTTCCTCCACTTAGGGATCCAGTCCCTTCATGGGATATTGCTGTTGTGCTACAGGCTTTGACTGGGCCCCGATTCAAACTTGTTGTAAGGGTTAATCTGACGTTTTTAGCATGGACTTTATTTCTGGTGACTATCACTTCTGCCAGGAGAATTTTTGTGCTGTACTCCCTACCTAGTTTTTCACAAGGACTGAGTGTCAGTAAAAAACAACCCCTCCTTTCTTCCTAAGGTGGCTTCTGAATCATCCATTAATCAGTCCATAAGTCTTCCAGTGTTCTTCCCAAATTTTTCAGACATATATTTTGCATTTGCCAGATATTTATTGTGAGTTACATTTTTATTTACATTGGATAAAACATTTCAGGAAATGTGATCAGTTGTGTGTGTTGTCCACTACAGCTAAATTGGGAGTATCCAAAGTCACTCTTACAAGCTGGTTCTCACATTGCATTTCTTTTGTTTACCAAGAAAAATATTTGTCACTTCCTTTGACCCCAAGGGCTCATTCCACTAAATCTGTGGCTTCATCCACAACCTTCTTCTCTAGTGTTCCAGCTGATGACTTATGCACTGCAGCTGCCTGCTCCAAGATGCATACATGCCTTCACCTCACAATGTAAATTGGAAATGCTGTCCATATCTAGAGCATCCTTATGTTCATGTGTGCTCTGAAATATCCTTTTCTAAGGCCTCACAAGTATTAAAGTAGCTGGGGACTCTGTCCTATTTGTTGTGGAGCTGACTGAAAAGACAACATCAGATACGAACATTATGTACTCACCGTAGTGATAGATCTGTGTTCTCTGTTTTTATCCTACCTCAACTACCCTTCCGCCATCCCTCTCATCTTTTGCATGCACAGTTTTTCTTATTATATTTCCATTATGTGATGGTTCTGGCTGACCTGGTTGTGTCTTTCTCTTTCACTTTCTTCACTCAGCCGAGCAGTGTTTAATATAGCTAAGTTATTTGTCTGTCAACACCTTTATAAATTCCCTTTTTATTGGTGGGTAACCTCAATCTGAGTTTTCCCATATTCTCCAGTGGTTTGTTCATTCAGGTCACCATTAAGAAAGTGCTACCTTTTGCTTAGATACTGAGCAGAGTGAACCCAGAAGGCTGTCTGCCTCAGACGGATCTGAACTGGAACTCTTATAGAGCCACTAATAAATAAATAATGCTTTGAGCCATTTGCATCAGCCCCCAAGATTTCTACTCCCTCAGGAGTAAATAAAGGTGTTGTCTTACATAAATTGATGCACTTCCACCTGTTTTATGCTGTCTAACCTTGTGATAACCAGCATACTGGGAAAGTTCAGAAGTAGAAATTCTTTTTTTGCATTTCTTAACTGAAGTAGGGCAGTGATCCACATGCACCTTTTTCAGACTCAGCTTGGGAGCCCTGTCCAGTTAAGTGACTTGCTGAGAGTCCCACAGGAGGCAAATAGAGGCTGAGGCAGTCAAACCGTTAATAATAATAAATTTCTTCATGTAGTGTCTGTTATCAGAGAAGCCTGAAACTTTGGATGGAGTAAAAAAAGTCTTTATGAAAATGGTAAAGCATATATAAATACAGGATCACATTTGTACTGCAAAAGTAGATACATTATGAGACTAGATAGCCTAAAGTTCAGGAGTCTAGGATAAAGATGAGGAGATGGAGTGATATTTAGTAAACAAATATTGAAACATTTGTTGTTGGCAGAATAATATAGCTTGCATATATCAAGACCAGCATTGATAATTATCCATTGGTATTTAATGACACCGCCATTAAATGTGATAATTGCATGTGTTGTGAAGCAGGCTACAACCAGAAAGAGAGGAAACAGTGACCTGTTGTTTACAAATGCTTGGAAGGACAGTCTGCATCCCCCATAAATTAAAATCCCAAATCAACAGTATTTCAGGCAAATGTATTACCAAAATGATACAGTGAGAAGTATTTCCATATGATTTAGAGTTAATTGTCCCACTGAAAAAGGGCTGAGAGCTGGTGCAGTCAAGACAAAAAGAATAATTATTGGTTCATCAAACTGATCGCTTCTGCAGTAGCCTTAGCTCTGCGGGTACAAGGATATAACATCTGGCCAGCATCCAAAGCTTCAGGGAAATTTCTACATGCCCAAACTCTCAGTGAGCTGACTAAAAAGATAGGTTTGGGTGCCAAGACCTTTTTGAGGAATAATATTTGGCTTCTGCTGTTCCTTTGATAGGTAGATAAGTTCCCTTTGAGAAAAATCTTCCACTTTAAAATATTGTTTTATTGTACCTTCCTGTTTAGGAACGTTATTTTTAAGCTAGGAATTTGTGTTTTAATGGACTGTCACGAAACTTAATTGTGCTTTTAAATAGGAGCACACTTTTTTCCTGTCATTTTAAAAGTTGTTTAAAGTAATTTTTTGAAGAAATTGTGTTTATTTTATGGGGGGGGGCACTGGCAAAGTGTTTTAAAGTGCTTTGTACTGTGTTTTTGTGTGGAAGAGTGACTTTTAAAGACTTAAATTTTTTACTGGCTTTTGCTGGCTGTTTTTCCCAGGAAAGTGGTACCGTTTTTGCCGTGACCGTGAAACAAATTACTGGTCCTTCTTTCAACAACAAAAAGAAAAAAAATAAACAAACTGCCTTTGCCACCACAACAGGCTAGCAGTTTGCCTGAGCCACAGGTAGATGACTCTACTCTGGCCATAGTTTGTAATCAGACCACTCATATTTTACCCTGTATCCTTCTGATGTAGCACCTACAGCCACTATGGACCTGAAGTTAGCCACGTCATCTGCGGCTGTTGAGGTCCCCTCAATGGGTGCGGGAGGGCCAGTCTTGGTTCGGGTTCCCAGTCTGTTCTTGTTTGGACAGAATATTGTACCCATCCCTGGGGAAGTTGCTATTGGCTTTAACAACACTATTGACCCCATTTTTCCTGTCAAAAACAAACAGAAAACTAAACATATCTATTCCTCCTCAAATTCCCTTAGGAGTAGTTTACTGGGTCTGGCTCAGGGTTTAATTCAGGCTGTTGATCCTTCTTATAAGGTGGTTTCTGGTAAAAGAAAGAAAGAAAGATACTTCTTTTCATAAAGAGATTCTCAATTCTCAATCGGACAGGAAGATGAAGGGACAGGTACAGGTTTTTTCTCTTCAGTTTTCTGATTCAGACTCAGTTACTTTTTCTCCCTTTTCTGAGACTATTTCCAGAATCTGCTAGTGTTTTAAGAAGGAGAACACTGAGGTTTCTCAGTCCCCTCAAAAAATACTGTAAACTGTTACAGAAGGAATTTCCAGAATCATCACCCATTCCTCCAGTTCTGTGAGCACTGGAGGATATATGTGTCACTGCTTGCAATTTTCCTGATAGCCTGCTTCTCCTAAAAATGCAGAACGTATAATGTTCCTCAGTCAGTTTTTATACACTCTTCCCAAACCTGACCCAGCAGTTATAGCTTTAATCTTTCTGTCGATGAACATTTGGTTAATTCTTTCTGACAAGGGTGGGAAGATTATTGATAGGTATGGTGTAAAAGTGTATACTTCTGCAGTTTGATTTTCAGAATTTTGAATTGTCAGGCTAATATGTTAAAGTTTATTCTGACTAATTGTGAAAGTATGACGGTCTGCAGTTTCTTCTTGTGAGGAAAAATCTACTTTAAATAATTTAGTTTCTTCCATTTTACAAGTCATACCTCATTGTTTGCAGTGTGTGTTATCACTCAGATGATACTACTTCCAGGGTTATGGCCACTGGTAATGTTTTGAGAAGGTTTGCCTGGCTGCATTCTCAGAACCTCACAGATGATGTGAAAAATGAAATTTTAAATTCTGTTTTGTGATGAAAGGGGTAAGTTGATACAGGGAATCCTTGAGATTTTTCAGCCCTCTTTTTCCAAGTTTTCTAAGGGATTCTATAACCCCTCATCCAGCTTTGGCAAAAAAAAAAAAAAAAAAAAGAAAATAAACAACCTCAACAAAATGTGGGTAAATCAGACATTTAAGAAAAAATGGCAAGGGGTTCCAAAACGATTTCTGGAACCCTCCAAAACCAGGGCCAGTTCAGCAAGTAAGAATGACTAAAGGACCAGGCAATTGTCGTTCTCCCTTCTTTTGAAAATGGCCAGTGGCAATTACCAAAGCTTCCTCGCTGAACGAATCTACTTACACTAGATCGGGGTGGTTGGTACATCCCGGTTACAATCAACTTCAACTGACTGCCTGAATGATAAGGTCTTAATTCCCTATAGACATCTGTTTACTGATGGTGTGCAGCGGGTACTAGTGGAGGCAAGAAAGATTGCTACTAGAAATTCATATATTAACTAATAGAAAAGTTTTTCTGGTTGGTGGCAACAACACAAACAACACCCATTTGGGGCTAATGTTTCTTTGGTTTTTACAGCATTTATGTGAATTACTATTCAATGGCCTTTCTTACTCCTCCATCAAGGTTAATTTACCGACCGTTTCAGCATGTCTGCCCACAGATCATCCTCTTTCAATGCATTCTTGTGTCAAAATGCTTTTGAAAGGGGTTTTACATAAGAGGCCTCCAAGAAAACTGGTAGCCCCTCCTTGGGATCTTAATTTTATGTTAAAGAAACTGCTCCATTTGAACCAGCTAACCTGGCTAACTTAAGTCTCTTAATGTGGAAAACTATTTTACTGATTGTTCTATCCTCTGGAAGAAGAGTATCAGTGTTGCAAGATCTTATGGTGAATCAACCCTCTCTCATTTTCATAGAGACAGGGCTTCTTTCAGAACTAATCATTCTTTTATGCCTAAAGTGGTATCCAAGTTACTTTAAGCCAAACAGCCCATCTCCCAGTTTTCTTTCTTGAACTTCAAAATGTGGAAGAAAGGGTATTCCTTATGCTGGATGTCCACTGACAACTCTGTCCTATCTCGACAAAACTAAATCTTTCAGATGTTTGAATCATTTGTTCATTTCGTGTGAAATTAAGAAGGGACAACCTGTGTCAAAATAGACTATTTCAAAATGGTTTTCTAAGGCTATTACCTTTTGTTATACTCGCCATAACAAAACTATTCCAAGCAGGGTCAAGGCTCACTCTTCCAGGGCCTTGGCTTCATCCTTGGCTTTTTAGAAAGGATTGGATTCTAGACGTATACTAGAAGCAGCAACTTGGTCCTCTACACATAAGTTAACAAAGCATTACAAGATTAATTCCTTCTCTAGGTCTAGATCAGGCTTTGCTGGGACCACTTTCTATGAGACTGTTGGGCCATTTTCCTTCCACCTCCCAAATATACTAAGCCATGATAATCTACCCATATAGCTAAGGCTATTGCAGCAGTGATCAATATGATGGACATAGCACAGTTGTGTAAGTAAACTTAACATAACAGTAGATGTTCGAATGATCACTGCTGCATTAACTGCTCCCTCCCTCCCTCCACCCCCCCTTGTATTTTGATGGATTATTTATACCATGATGTGGACACTTCTGCATTTATCTTTGTTCCTAGCATTGTCCTTTTAGGGCTTAGCCACCCTCTCTCTGTCGGCATGAAAGCTGCAAAGGCCTTGGCACCCAAATTTCTCCTTTTAATCAGCTCAGCTTTAGCTGACTGAGGGTTTGGGAGCATGGAAGGTTACCTCAAGCCGTGGAAGCTGGCTGGCTGTTACATTCTTGACAGGATATAACTCATATATCTAAGGCTACTACAGCAGTGATCATTCGAACGTCTACTGTTATGGTAAGTTTACGTATGCAACTGTTTTGCCCTTGTTCTCCTTTTTTAATTTTTTTAATGTTATAGTAATGTAGAGTTACGATCTTAGTGAGAGCATTTTTCTTATTGGGTTGAAATCCAGTAAAATCTCTTTCATAATTTGAGCCCACAGTAGAATTATCTATAATGGAAATACCTTATTAACTTCCCAGGCATCTATAATAATGCAGTTCTCAAGGGAGATACTAAAGGCAATCAGTTATCATTTTAGCATACGTGTGAGAAGACAAAAGGCCCACCCCCCACCTCCCTGTGGTTTATGACACAAATTGTAGGTCAGTTCCAAAGGGTCCAGGTGGAGAGGAAAGCTGGGAACTGGAGGAGTCTAGCAAATCATTTCCTTCAGGAGAAGGAGGAAGAGCTTCCTGGAGAGGACTACCAGGCTGAAAGTTATTAACTGAGTTAGTGGTGAGAGGGACTGAAGAATCAAAAATTTAAAGCTGCAGATCAGTGTTTGTGTTCGATACAGTGGACTGACATATTTTATATACATTTGTTAAGTGAGTAAGCCCAGTGGTTACACGGCCCTTTTTATGGGTGACCTGAGACTACTGTTTGGTTAAGTGATTTGCTCAGAGTCACACAGTAGTCAAATGGAGGTAAAAGAAATTAAACCCTTTATCTTTTGGTTTCAAGAATAAGTTAATTAGCAGTGCAAAGTCAATTCTCTGTACTAATTACCAGGCTGTTTGTCCTCTTCTTGTTTGGGAGGCTGTTGAACTACAGGTCAGTCAGTAGAATAGTGTAGCCCAGTGTAATCCAAGTCAGCAGAGACTGATTTGTTTGGTAAAACTGTAGAGAGTCTGTCAGTGTGGTGCTGCTTCAAAAGATAAATGTGTTTATTACAGGTAAAAAATCTTTGAGGTAAGATATCGGCTTTATTTGACATTTTATATAATAAACATTGTTTAAAAAATCTCTTGTTTAATTAATCATCAGGATAAAATAAGTCATGTGGCTCCATACTCAAGATAGATTAATGATAATAAAGTAACAGCAAAACAAAAATTAGCCCATATGTTTGATTTAACAGGAAAACAGAAAAAGAAAATGTGCAGTTTAGTTCAGTTTTAATCATAAATAAAATATACATAGCTAAAAATCCACTGTTTTTTATGGGCAGCACAGTGGTGCAGTGGTTAACGTTGTCACTTCACAACAAGAGGTTCTCCAGTTTGATTCTCGGCAGGGGTACCTTTTGTGCGGAGTCTGCATGTCCTCCCTGTGTTCATGTGGGTGTCCTGCTGGTACTCTGGTTTCCTCCCACATTTCAAAGACGTGCATCTGGCGCATTTCTCTCCAGGCCTCAACTGAAAGTAGGCTCTGCCCTAGTCGGACTTTCCTGGTCAACAAATGTTAAATAAATAGTGAACATTTTATTTAACAACACTGCAACTACTAAAATGACCTAGAACTCTCAGCCAGCTACCAGCTGTTAAGTACTGTGACTGTCTTCTATTTCTCTGCTGTCTTATTGTAGCAAGACCTTTGCAAAGTAGTATTTCAGCATATATGGTTATAAATTGTTAATGCTAATGAGCTAGATAGGAAGACATCCATTTATAAGTTCTGTTTACAGCCCTTTAGTTGTATAAGCTAATGAGTTATTTGGTTGTCATGCAGTACACAGAAATTCCAGAGAAATTAGTTAGAATACACAACCCTTGGAAGTTATGCCACATCTGTGAAGATAAGAGGAAAGGACAGCCAATGTCACAGTATACTATTTCTAGATGGTTGTCTCAAACTAATGCCTTTTGTTATACTCACCATAATAATCCACTTTCAGGCAGGGTTAGGGCCCATTCCTCAAGGGCTTTGGCTTCTTCAGTGGCTTTCTGGAAAGAGGTGGACTCCAGAATTCTTTTACAGGCAGCAGCGTGGTCCACTGTACATACGTTTACAAAGCACTAGAAACTGTTTTCCCTTTCTAGATCCAGAACAGGCTTTATTAGGAGCATTTTTCAGGGGCTCCTGGATTCTTAATTTATTTTGTTTTTAGTTTCTAAACTGTAGCAATTGACCAGAATAGCTTAGGCTACTGCAACAATGATTGAAATGTTGAACTAGTACAGTTGTGTAAGTAAACCTACCACAACAGTAGAGTTTCTACTAGATCACTGTTGCAGTAACTGCTTCTCCCAGTAGGCCCCCTTATTTTAACTGTTTTGTCTGTTTTACCAGGGTGTGGATATATAGATCCTTGTGTATATAGTATACTATTGGGTTTGCTTTCTAGCATTATCCATTCAGAACTCTTTCTTTCCTTTTTCTAGGCAAAAAAGCTCAGACTAAATTGGCCCTCTGACTGTCTTTATGTTGGAGCTTCCCTTGGGCTCTTGATAGTGTGTGTTGAAGGTGTCCTTAAGCTTTGCAAGCTGGCTGTTCACTGGGATAAGACCCAGATAGCTTAGGCTACTGCAACAGTGATCTATTAGAATATCTACTGCTATGGTAAGTTTACTTACCCAACTATACTTTATTAAAAAAAGCCATAATGAAAGGTTGACCTGAACTGTTGACAGAAATACACAAAGAAATCTAAGTATATTATACAGATGAGATTTGATGTGTGCAAGGTCTAATGTTTGAATCTGGTAAAGTAACAGTTCTGTATCATATGAGAGAGAGAGTTAGTGCCAGAAACTATATATATATATATATATATATATATATATATATATATATATACACACACACACACACACAACACTTGGGGATTGTCAAATGTAAAGAAAAGGAGCAATAGATCCACTTTACTGTCTGAAGATGCGTGAGTAAATAGAAAGACTCGTACAGAGGTGTGAGTTATGGGATACCACATTAACCAGAAGTCAACAGAGGAACTGCTTTCACATGATATTCAGGGTCTTACGTGAAGCAAAAGAGTTGAAGGTCTGTTTCATTCCCAAAAGAGTCATTATCTACAGTATTTAAATCATTCTTTACTCTCAGAAGGCATGGAGTTGGTGATTGTACTGATTCCAGGGCAATAAATTGCAAGAAACTATTTTTAAAACATGGTATATCTGAATAAATTGTTTAGACAACAGAGCACAGTTTACCAGTCTGGAATTTGAAATGTTTGGGAAAAAATGGGAATTTAAGCAAACATTATCTAGTTCTCACTACGCTCAGGGTAAGGGGAATGTGAAAAATGATGGTAGAGATTATTAAAAATCTAATTAGGAAATATGACTATGGTTTTAGCTGACTGTTACTGTCAGGTTTGGAGTAAATAATTTAATCTTGGCAGGGTCTAGACATTATTATAGCATAACTGCTTATTTGTGGGGAGGAGATACAGAATTAAGCTACCTACTTGTACTGCTTTGTTATTTGTAGAAAATCTAGGCAGCATTCTAGATTTAGTGAGAAAAACCAAAGAGAAGGCATCACTTCTGTTATGATAGAAGTATGAAAAAGTAATATATTTTCCAGAAAGGAGAAAGGGTGGTTTACCTTTGAAATGTTGAAAATCATGTTGTCAATCGGCCCATCAGACGAACCAAAATTCCGAATTCTGGATGTTGAACGTCACAGAAGTTCAAAACTCAGCAAATCGAACAGCAGATTTGCTGAGTTTCGAACTCCAATGTCAAACACACAATGTAATGCAGGGGGGCAAGCCCCCCTGCACCCCTCATGTGAGAGGCTGCACCCTGCACACACCCCTACTTTAATATTCTAACTCCAAGATCGCACTACAGTGGGGAAAGGGTCCATTTCCCGATCCCCACTATAGTGCAATCCGCACTCAAAATGCTGAATCTGCAATGAGTAAATGCCACTGTGCATTCGCTCATTGCACATTCGATGCATTTTTTTTCGTCTGTACGAAAACTGGAAAACGTCCTTTTGCACAATCCAGTTTCACATATGTGCACTACGCACATATAAAGGTAAACTAAAAGGGTAAGGGGTGATATTCACAGAAGTTTGCATAGTGGTTAAATTCATGTTGCAGCAAAAAGATTGAATTAGAATTATTGCTTGAATTTGTATGGAAGAAATTGTAAACATTTCTGTAAGATGGAAAGTGAAGAACCGTACAAGAAGGAAATAGAAAGTTTCAGTCAGCTACAAGTGCCACTGCCTTCTCAGAGAACGTACAGCAGGATGTTACCTCTGAAGTGGGGATCAGGAAGAGCCAGAAAGTATTTATCTCGCTGTTCCAATACAAGAGAATGAGATTTCTCAGTATATTAGGATAAAAAAGATTCAGACACAGAGAATTTTCAAAATAGCGTGTCTGTAAACACAGATAGTCACACCATCTTTATGAGTACTTAAGGTATGGGAGACCTGTCAAGAAGTCTTACAGATATTTTTAGAGAGACTCCGTTGTGAAAAGAGGAACTGTTTTGAAATGAGAGCCACTTGAATGTTTAGGCCAATGGATTATAATGTTCTATACTAAATGTAAAGTATTTCCTGCATTTTGTGTATCTGTTTTTTGTACATGACATGGTTGAGTAGATGCAGTATAGGTTTTGGCACATTTTTATGCAGTACCTTAATCTTCCTTGCTCTATTTAGTAGTATAATATGTATTTCATATTTTTAATAGAAAGAGGGATGTAGCATACTGTGCATCTTCCCTTTAAGAGTGGGTGTTAACCCAGTGGCACGAGTATTATGTGATTGCCCCTATGCTTCTTTATTCTAGGTCTTTCTTGACTTTGCTTTATTGCAAAGATATATACATACATACGTATATACGTGTGTGTGTGTGTGTGTGTGTGTGTGTGTGTGTGTGTGTGTGTGTGTGTGTGTGTGTGTGTGTATTATTTATTTATTTAACATTTGTTAACCAGGAAAGTGGGAAAGTCCGACCTGGGACAAAGCCAATTTTCAGCGGAGGCCCGGGGAGAAATGCTCCAGACGCATGTCTTTGTAACATTGGATAAAACCAGAGCACCCAGAGGAAACCCACATGAATGCAGGGAGGACATGCAGACTTCACACAGAAGGCACGCCAGCTGAGAATCGAACCAGAGAACCTCTTGCTGTGAGGCGACAATGCTATCACTGCACTGTCCTATATATATATATATATATATATATATATATATATATATATATATATATATATATATAAAAATAATCACAGGGTGGACCTGCTTCAAGAAGTTTCTAGTTTTAAGACGAGCAGTATGTTTTGCAGCAAAGTCTTACAATAATAATATTGGATCCAAAATATCTTAATGCTACTGTGATACAAAGACTCATCTCTGATAAATTTGTGAGTAATAGTGTAGAAAAGGAAGGAAAAGCACTATTTCCATATGTAAAAATGTATGCACTTAGTACTAGCCAGTATCAGGAGACTGTCACTACTAAAATAAACTATTTTAAGGGAAAGGAACTCCTTGTTAATGGCTTAGTCAACAAAAACAAAGTAATTACACAATTCACATTCAGAAGGAAAAGACAATGGTACCAGAGACCTACTAAATATCTCCTTGCATTCATGCCCAGTTTCCATTCCCTAGTGTCCTAGGAGGTGATTTTCAGATTCGTCTTTCTGCCTAGTTGAAATAATAAAGTAATTGCCACAATAACTAAAATGACCAGGATAGACTAACAAGTCTGTGCAACAGCTACTACTTCAGAAGCTTCAAGATTAGCTTTCTCCATACTCTCACTTCCAGTGCTACAGACCCTATAGTAGATAGTTCCTTTGCTTATAAATAAAGCAGTAAAAAACTACCATCTAGTCTAAGCAGTCAAGAAAGATGGGAAGAAAGACAAGACCTCAAAATATTATCTACACTTGTCCTGTTAGGCTCATAAATACAAAATTATTTGTGATGTTGACTGGAGACTCTACTTGCTTAAATATGTATGGAAGGAATTTGTGAAGTAGACAAATATGAATGTCTTAGCCGGCGGAGTCACTTTATATTCATAATCCAGTGTTTATTATCTTAAAAAAAACATTGGTTTATGCTTTGGGAGGCACCCTTCAGCAAACTGATAGGACAGAGTAGCTGATCTGAAAAAGAGTAGTAGTTTCACATCAACCTGAAGAAGAAAGCAATATACAGGACCCTGTCAGTCTTCCAGAAAAAAGTCCAGATAGAAAAACCTTCAAAACAGTGTAGTAATGTGATCCATAAACAAATGGGAACTAATTCTTTACAGCTTTGCAAAATACAGTTTGGGTTTGGGAATGGGCTTTGCAGTACAGCCTTTAATTGCTGTCAGTTCATATTCCAGGTTTATAAATCCATCTAGCAGATGCTATGAGCAGGAGCATAAGCTTACATATGAAGGACATTTGAATTTCAGTTGCATCAACAAGTTAAACAGCTGGGAGATCTCCTAGAAGTGAACCTACATTTTTCACAATAGCAATCAAGTGCCTTGTGACTCAGTTTAGAAGATGGATGCATTCTCTTTTCCCTAGACTCTGCTCAGTGCATGCTTTTCCTTCTTTTCTTGTCCTGTGATTCACAAGAAGGTAAGGTCAATTTAATTCCATTATCTTGGCCAAGATCAAAATACAGTCTGCTTTAATGAGTCCTATTTCATTTTAATCTTGGCCATTACCTCTGTGCAAGTCTTTTACTGACATAACAACAGCTCAAGGTGCTACATTCCTTTTTCAAAACTCAGAACCTATCAAAATAGAAGGTACAGTTTTGATTTTTTACTAGCTCTGCTTTTTGTTTCATTCTGAAAAAGTAAAGGTCTAACAGCCATTGTGAGCTTTAAATTCTTGACCCACTGTATTGCCTTTTTGCTATGGCATGTACAAGACACGATAATAACTCATTCTACTGGGGCAGCAGTTGACATTTGCTGCTGTTTTCTAAAAAGTTTCTGCAAAAGATATTTTAGAAGCAGAAACATTGTCTGCTGCACACACATTCAGACAAAATACAGATGCACAGTCCATGGGTTAGGTAGGTTTTGGCATGATTTTCTTGTAGGGTATCCTGTAACATGCCACCTTGTATGAGTATTATGAAAATATTTGGGAACCTACCCATATGTTATTTATGACTACAATATTATTGCTTGAGAATCTACTGAAATGTGTTTTACTGTTGGTATTCTTGCCATAACAGTATTTGTTTGAGGTGAGGTCACATTGTGGCAGTAAAATTTTCCTCCCTCCATCCCCATAAAAAAGGTGCATACATTATAATGTTTTATTAACACATTACGCATTTTTTCTGAAAATAATATTTTTGTTGTTCTGAGGACAATGGTGTACTATGCGTTTAAGTTCCTATGAGTGTTAGAAGGGGTCGCGAAGAACTGAAGAAACCTCATAGCAATGCTGGCTATATACAGTTGCTTCACACAGCAGCCAAGGTTCCATACCCCCTACATGACACAGTGTTGGTTATAAGTTTACTAATAGAACTCAGTGCATGATTTCTTGGATTACAACAGCTCAATACCCACAGTGCAAACTTTTTCGTTATATAACGGAGCAGCTCAAAATGAGTCTTTTTTTTTTATAGGGGACAATCAGCGTTGTACCTTCCTTTTGGTCGGCAATTAACCACCCCCCATTTACTGAAGTTTTATGTATCAGTTTCAGAGTTGCTCAATATTGGGAAAGGGAGAACTTTCCCAATGCAGAGCACAACTGTGTAGGGCAAACTATTTGTTTTGCTGTAATACATGTGATCAAATAATTTCCAAGTTGTTGTGCTGTGGGAAAACACAGTATTATCCTCATCTTCATAGGAACAGCGATAGTACTAATAAAAGTTATGGCTGGAATATTTAAGATGGGTACACTCAAATGTTAAGGGTTACAGTCGCAGTAACCTCTCCTTAAAGATCTACTTTTTTGTTATGTAGACCTACAAATGTACTTTATATAGTCTTGTAAACAGAGTAGACATCGGTTATATTCTTGTAAACAATGTAGGCACCAAACTTTTATTGCTTTTCTTTATTTGCAGGAAGTGTGCTTGCTAAGTGATTGTGGTGCAAACTTGTGGACTCGGGTTCTAGGTGCACTGTACTCTCATAGCATGTGACTTGATAGCTTGTACCAACATAAAGTATGCATGTCCCCAGCATAGGAAGCTTTCAGTGAAAAATATGCTGAATTTGAAGTAGAAGAGGGGGACATATCTAGCTGTGTCTGCCCAAGGAAGGTCTTAAAATAGATCATCCAGTAGAGTAAGGAGGAGACTGCTATGGCAGGTAAGGTCAGCTTGACCCACCTTGTTTTACTGTTTCTCTGTTTGCAGGAAAAGCAAGTGATTTTACTTAAATATCCTCATCTTTTGACCACCCCTAATCAGAATTACCTTATTTCTGCACCTGTATTCTTGATTTTTTTTCTTGCTTTTTGACTGTCCTGCTTCTTCAGGAAGGTTTCTCCAATCATCTACCATCTTTTATATGAAAGATTTCTGTAAACCTTCATTGAACTCTTCACATTTTAACTTCAGATTGTGATATTTTGCATCTTTGTATAACTGGTTTTCAAAGATGGTACTTAAAATTACCTTAAGGTACTTAAATGTTTCTATCATATCTCCCAGGCTTTTTATTCTAGGTTAAACATTCATAACTGTTCTTATGTAAGGTCTGTTGTGAATGTGCACCATCTTTGCTGCCCTTCTGTGAACTGTCTGTATCCTGCCTGTGTTCTTGCAGTGATAATTTCTGAATGCACAAGGTTCTGTAGGCAGGAAATTACGAACTGCCTATATAGAGGGATATCTTCTTCTTTTCTCCTGGTGAACGGTTCTTCTTTGCATCACAGTAGTCTTTCAGTTGTAATTGTTTTTCTCACTTACTACCTACTTAACTTTAGGTTGACTATTCTGAAGTCTCTTTCCTGATGTTTTTATTTATTTATGTATTTATTTTTGCTTTTGTGTCACGTCCAGTTGTACACTGCTTTTGTGAGTTGATTGCAGGTGCATTATTTTTGCATTTAAATTTAAACTTTCAGCTGTTTTACCATTGTAGCATTCCTGCCAAGTGTCTCTCTGTCTGCCCCTTCTACAAATCATGTAGTAAGACCATTAGAAGCAGGATATTTGGAAGTGCAGCATTTAATTGGTCATTACTGCTCAATATCTGAGTTGTTTGGCTTTTGCTACATACCTACAATCAACTGCATTACTAGCTGAGTTAAGTACAAACTTGCAGTGTTAAAGATTGTACTGCATTTTATTTTATTTTTCTGTGTATTTAATTGTTTCATTGGTCTGTGTCTCTCTGTAGGTATTTATTTTTCTATTTAATTGTTTCATAGAATACTGTGGTCTCTCTCTGTCTCAGCAGTTAGTTGGTGCTATTGTGTTTCACTTCATTGATATTCAGTGTTAAACTCTTAGTCTAGAGGGTTTCTGTGTATTTATAAGTGTTAGTCACATATCTTTGAATGTATTACTGCTCAATATCTGAGTTGTTTGGTTTCTGCTACATACCTACAATGGACTGCATTACTAGCTGAGCTAAGTACAAACTTGCAGTGTTAAAGATTGTACTGCATTTTATTTTATTTGTCTGTGTTTAATTGTTTCATTGGTCTGTGTCTCTGTGTAGTTATTTATTTTTCTATTGTTTCATAGAATACTGTGGTCTCTCTGTCTCTCTCTCTCTCTCTCTCTGCAATTAGTTTCTCCCTGTTCTTGTTCTGGTATTAATCTTGGTGGCTTTATAATTGCCTGCCCCTCCTGTAAATTTGTGTTTGAACACTCCTCCTGGGTCTATCTCATTTGCTCACTCAACCAAGTACAGTGAGGTCATATTTTGACTATAGACACTCCTACCAGTCCCATCTGTTCAGCTCTATCCCAGTCTAGTGTCACTAGCTCATTCTACCTTATACAGAGATAACATTTGTGAAAGGCCAGCCACTTAGGTCCTTCATTTTGAATTATGTTCTGTTTCTCCTTTCTCCCTTTCCAAAAAAAAAACAAAACATTTTCTAAGCTTGTTTCTTGCCTTTCCTGTAACTAGTGTAGTCCAGATACAGATATGGTGTAACCAGGACTGGTTGTAAGCTTCTGAGCCCCCAAAGCCTTTCTGTGTTGGAGGGAAGTCTTCTAGCTTATCAGTGGGAGTGGTAAGCACTAGGTAGTCCTATCTACCACAAGAGTGGTTTCTGTCCCAGAAATTGTAGTTTATTGGCCATTTGGGCAGTTTTTCCATCTCTTTCAACTTTCTGGTTTAAAAGCCTGTGTTTGTGCTTGTTTCTCACCTTTCCTGTAACTAGTCTAGTCCAGGTACAGATTTGCTGTATCCAGGACTGTTTGTAAGCTTCTGAGCCCCCAAAGTTTTTCTGTGTTGGAGGGAAGCCTTCTAGCTTATCAGTGGGAGTGGTAAGCACTAGGTAGCCTATCTACCACAAGAGTGGTTTCTGGCCCAGAAATTGTAGTTTGTTGGCTGTTTGGGCAGTTTTTCCATCCCTTTCAACCTTCTGGTTTAAAAGTCTGTGTTTGTGCTTGTTTCCCACCTTTCTTGTAACTAGTCTAGTCCAGATACAGATTTGCTATGTCCAGGACTGCTTATAAGCTTCTGAGCCCCCAAGCCTTTCTGTGTTGAAGGGAAGCATTCTAGCTTATCAGTGGGAGTGGTAAGCACTAGGTAGCCTATCTACCACAAGATCCTCGAATTTGCTTATTCGTGCTCAGCACTTGTTCAGAACTTGTTGTTAGCACTAAATAAGCTACAAATTACTACAGCACTCAACCTTCCTCTTTACCTAGAAGAAAACAGTTTTTGTACTTGCTTTCCTCACTTGCTTAGAGAAAAACAGCTCTTATACTCACTTTCCTGACTTCTCTAGAGGAGAGTAGTTTTTTATTCAGGCATGTCTGTCTGATGAATCTGGGCATCTTGAGACAATGTAGCAATTGCCTCATGTACAGAGTCAACCCTCCCCTCCTACCACACAACACCACAACTTGTGAGAGATGCACTTATCTAGCCAAACTGGAGGTAAAGCTCTCTCTCCAACCAAGACTGAACTTGACAGTCAAGAGGAGAAGGTAAACACTTGCACCACACCACACTTATCACATAGTCCCACTAAGCTTACAACACCAAAATCCACACTTAGAAACACAAAAGCATTCACAGAGGCTCTCAATAATCTGCTCAAGCAACAAAGACCTCCAAAGCAGAAAGCAAGCAACCTCCACCCCCCCCCCCAACAAAACTCAAATGACACATAGCCCACAGACTCAGTGTGCCAGTAAACCCCAGCTCATAAGGCAAACCAGCGTACCCAACACACTAGTCATAGGTGACTCTATAGTCAGGCACACTGATGTTCCACTCACCAGGCTAAAGAAGGGGAAGGTTACTGTCAGCTGCCTGTCGGGTGCCAGGATCCGCCACATAACCCATGCGCTCAGGTCACTCTACAACAAGTACAAATATGATTCTGTCATTGCCCATGTTGGTGTGAACGACCTGAGACGTACCTCCCTGGACTGCATGAAAAGAGACGTGGAAGAGCTCTCCGATCTCATAGCCCTGGCAGGTATGACCCTGGCCCTGAGTAGCATCGCCCAAAATGATACCACAATACAAGGACAAAATGATTGACTTCAACAATTGGCTAAGCTTCTGGTGTCATTCTAAGGAAATCCAGTATCTGTCTGCCTGGGACATCATGGTCGACAGACCACTATGCTTTGCCAGAGATGGCCTGCACCTGTTGCCCTTGGGATTCAGGATACTGGCCAAGGCTCTTGTCGACCCTATAGTGCCTTTTTTAGGCAAGGTTCAAATGACAAATTCACCACCGTAACAGGAACAGGCAAGCAAAAACTGAGGGTAATGCTACTTAATGCTAGAAGTCTAAATCTCAAAATGCACTCACTCGAGGCACTCCTTAAAATGGCGAACATCGATATCTGTGCAGTGACTGAGACCTGGTTCAAGGCTCTAGAGAGCACTCCTGCATTACCAGGCTATAACTCATACTACACTTTTCGGCCATCTAACCTGGACCAGAACACCAAAGGCGGAGATGTGTCCATATTCATTAAGGATATCCACACCTCCAGGCTAGTTGCACAGCATAATGCATCTGAGGTTATCCAAGTGCAACTAACTCTGGGCAAAACTGCAATCCAAATTGTAGCTTGCTACAGATCCCCACCATGCCCCAGGATTCCCACTCCTCTTTTCTTGATATACTGGAAGATATTAGGGTTCAACCAAACACCCTAATAATGGGTGATTTCAACTACCCCACCATTAACTGGGAAAACTACTCATGTACCAACTCCTTCGCTCAACGCTTTCTGGAATTCATAAATTCCAATGCCCTGGATCAACTTATCCATACCCCCACCGGGGGCAACAGTATCCTAGACCTAGTCATTACCAACATGAGTGGCCAGTGTTCCACACCTGAAATCAACTCCTCGTTGGTCAGATCCGACCATAAGCTAATCACCCAAGATATCCGCATCCCGCCCCCACACACCATTGAGGAAACTAGGGTAAAAAATTTCTCCAAAGCCAACTTCATGCTTCTTAAGACAGAAGTGGCGAACTTCATGACACTTATGCAGATGGACAATACAGTTATGACTGCTGAATCCTACACAAATGCACTCTATAAGCACTTACACGAGTGCATGGATCGTGCTATCCCGAACAGAACCAAGACACTATCCTCCAAAAAAGGAAGCCAATCTGGTGGTCCCCTGCCATAAGCAAACTCTACAACAGAAGGAAGAAACTGTTGCAAAAGAGAGTAAAATCCCATGAGTGGAGGAGCTCCCTGGTCAGCCTCAGTAAGATGCTGAGATCCCTTATAAGATCCTCCAGAGCTAGCTATGAAAACATAATCACCACTGATTCTAAGGGCAACCACAAAACATTCTATAGCTATGTCAAGAATCTCAATGGCAACACCCAGATCTGCTCTTAGTTACAGCACAACGGCATGAAAATTACAGAACCAACTGATATTGCCAACATCCTGGCAAATAGGTTCAGTGCTAACTTTACCCCCCTCTCACCCCCTAAAGGGCCCATATTTATACAGGAAGAATGCAGAGTCCCTGTAATCACATCTATACAGGTAAAAGCTGCACTCTCTAAAACCAAAAACACAGCATTCATGGGACCGGACAACATCCTGGGCTGCATTTTACACGAACTTCAGAACGAACTGGCTCCCCACCTAAGCACCATGTTCAATCATAGTCTCACATCAAGCTTTGTGCCTAATGGCGCACAGCAACAGTTATCCCACTCCACAAAGGGGGAGCCACCACTGATCCTGGGAACTATCGCCCTATTAGCCTGACGAGCCTGGTCTGCAGGGCTATGGAACGTATCATCACGGAACTCATAAACAAGACATTGGTAACCTCCAAACTCTGGACCCCACCCAGTTCAGGTTTGTGAAAGGCAGATCATGCCTTCTGAACTTCATCGACTTCTTTGAGGGAGTCACCAAAGCCGTAGATGAGGGTAAGGTGGTTCACACAGCCTATCTTGACCTCGCCAAGGCTTTCGACACCATCCCCCATTCTGGAATTATAGCTAAACTCACTAAACTAGGTATAAATCCCTACATCACAAGATGGGTTGCCAACTGGCTCACTGACAAAACCCACACTGTAAAAGTTGCAGACTCCAAATCTGACTTCAAACCAGTGACAAGTGGAGTACCACAGGGTTCAGTCCTGGGATCTCTCCTGTTTGGTATCCACTTCTCTGAAGTACAGGCTAACACAGAAGGCCTCTGGCTAACAAAGTTCGCAAATGACTGCAAACTAGGAGCCATAGATGATTCCACAAATGATGTTGACATCCTACAGAAGGGCCTCACTGAGACAGATGCCTGGTGTCAGAGGCATGGCCTCAAGCTCAATGCCAAAAAGTGCATTGTCGTCCCCTTTGGTTAAAAACTCTGTACCCATGAACTACCACATAAACGGCAGTCTACTTAATGCCAAATGTGTAGTAAGAGACCTTGGGACTCAGGTGGACAGTAGTCTCTCCTTTGATAATCACATTGCCACAGTAGTCAGGAATACCTTCTATGTGGCACACCTCATTACAAAAGGGTTCTCATCCAGGAAAAAAGAGGTCATTGTTCCACTCTAATCGGCACTCATTAGACCCATTATAGAGTACAATGCCTCTTTTGGAATGTACCTCACAAGACATCTGGAGCAGCTGGAAAGGCCACAGAAGTACCTCACAAAGAGGATTGCTGGCCTCAAACAAATGCCCTACACTGACTGTCTCAAAAAACTCCAGCTTTACTCTGTAGCATATCGCATACTCCTAGGAGATCTCTGCCTAACATACAAAACTATGTTAAACCCAGAGCTGTTGGATATGCTACACCTTAAGAAATCCCAATCCCTCTGAGCTGCACGTTCTAGAGACCTAAACCTTGTCATCACAATAAACAAGACATGCTGGAGGGATAGCTTCCTATCCCAGAGACTTCCTATACTCTGGAACAAGCTACCCATCTATGTCAAGCAAAGTTCCTCATTAGCACTCTTCAAGAAAAGTCTTGATTAGTAGATAGGAAATACACCCTGTGGATCACTTCTGTGGCTCTGCTCGACAGGGGCACAGAAAATTAACTTTCTTGGGTGGCGTAAGCCAGAGAACCTTGTTGGCTAGGCTTACTTAGGCCCTTGGGCTGATAGCCTAGTACCTACCTATGAACTCTATCTCTGCTTGTGCACATTTTTGAAATCAGCTCGGTGAGAATCTACTCAAATGTATATGCAGGTATGGAGGGGCTGCCGCCACAAAAAAAAAAAAATTCAAGCTGATCTATTACTCTGTTGATAACAGATGTCTTTGAGTATTAAGTTCATGCCATTGTAAGGAAATAAACTGTGAGGCAGATTCCAAGACTTGCAGTGAGTGTGAATAGCTTACTGAAGTTTAAGTCTGCTTTATAGATATACCTTACTCCAGAATAAGTAATTTGTACAGAGAGCAAGCCTTTTGGAATCTGGCCCTCTGTTCGGTTTCTCCTAGTAGAACCTAAGTAATTGGGCTTGTAAGTAAGTTTGTAGTCTTTCCTCCTGAGGAGAAATACATCCTTCTAATATGGAATTTTTCATAGAGCACCTGATAATTAGATGCATCTGCCAACCCTCTTCAGGAACTAGTGATACAAAAATGTAGACATTCTTTATAACTTATATTTATTATGTAACAGCAAAACTTGAGTTCTTTTGTTCTCTGTTTCACACATTATATAATATTAGCACAATGTTCATTTCGATACTGATACACTTCAAAGAGGTAGTGAACTGCCTGATATTTGCAGTAGATTACAGAAATATACAGCTGTTGCCTTTTGTAGGCAATGTGCTTTGGGGAGGGGAGTCCTTGACATTATTTTCTTATTAATTTTGGCAAAGCACCTTAAGTCAGGCATCAGTCTGTTCCTGCCAAACGTGATGGAAGAACAGCAACATGTCATTCAGTGCCATGAATGGATTTCCTGACATGAAAGGCAACAAACAAAAGATGAGGCACAACTCTTTTCTTTAATGAACATGGGGAAGGGATTGTTGAGATAAAACGAAGTTAAGAACAGGGGATGTATATAAGATAAAGGAAATATATACTTGTGGCAGAAAGGATTTCAGCAGTGAGAGCAGCTGACAGTTTTGTTATGAATGCTTGAAGTTTTAAAATGGCTTGGAGCCATAGATAGTCAATGATGAGAATTTCCAAATGCTTTGTGAAAACTTGTGTTCCTGCCCTCTGTCGTCTTTCATGTAATACTGTTCTGAAGCTGAGAATGCAAATGTTTGTCTTTCTTCTGTCTTACTCGTGCCATAAAATATTTTATTGTATGACAAGGATGTAAGACTGGGTTTAATAGTAAGAAGATACATGTTTCAGGAAATAAACTTTTTTGTGATATTCTTTTTCCTGGCATTCTGTGCATGGAATTAAGTTCAGCTAAGAGAACACAATCTGGTATTTCATGCATCCATTGAGTCATCATCCTCTCTGTTTTAGGCACATCTATTCTCGTCTTATTGCAAGAAGCCAAGAACTGGCTTGGAACAGTTTATAAAACTGTCTGGAGTTTTGCCTGGAAGAAGTACCCGTGGTTCATTTCCTTCCCTTAAAGGGAATGGGAAGCATTGTGGCATGTATAGTTTATGTTTTCTTTCCCTCCTCCATTCCCATATCTGACAATGAACTTTACTGAGCACAAAAGACAGAAGGTTTGGAAATATATGAAATATTAAGTCTTAATGAAACCAGCACAAAAGCTATTTTATAACACCTCCGAAGTTTGTGTTTATTGTGACATTTCCAACCAAACCATTTTTTTTATTTTTTTAATTCTAAAATAGATGTATAAAGTATGTTGTGTCATAAAAATAGCGTTATGATGATATAAAATATTTCTTGCATTATAATAGTAACCTACTTAGGAAGCTAATACAGTGTTCAGCTCTATACTGATACACTTCAAAAAGCTAGTGAACTGTTATGAGCTAACAAAGCAGGAAATGAACAGTGACAAATCCATCCATTCATACATCCTCAACCCCTTTTTTCCCATTTTGCACATGGGGTCAGAGTGTCACTTCAACAGTGACAGTCATCTCAAGCCAAGGTTTACACCGCCAAGTGGCTAGTCCTGCCACTGTAGTTCATCCGTACCACTCACTCGCACACGCGCTCACACCTGCGGCCAATTTAGAATATCCAGTGACAAATGCAAAAAAATAATTTCAAAAATACAGATGCATCATTGTTATAGTTAAAAAAAAATCAAACAAATTAGAATTACAGCAAACAAATGTTTCAGTTTGGCACTTCTTCATTATAAGTGACTGCTAAGGTTTGTAAAGTTCCAAACCCAGACCTTCTGCAATGCCCGGATTTTGTGATCTCAGTCTTTCTGTGTATCTTTGTTTTTGGGGAACACTAGAACACAGGAGTGATACCTCTTCCTGGACCATGTTTCTTACTAGACCATAATAGCTGTTACAGTACAGTCTACTTGAACTTTCAGAGTACATGAGCCCTTTGTCAGGATCTCAAAAGCTAAAGACTCATGTTATCTAATACCTCAAGTAGCTTATATTGTAAAACCTATGCTGCTCCAGTAAAATATATTCTAGCTACAGAACATAGAGGATGGACACTGGTAGGAAGTAGGTTTGCTCTGCACAAAAAATTTTCCCAAGTTGCTATACCCTGGTCTCCCTCCCTGCCTGCTTTGGCCATCACTGCTACTTGATGTTTAATTTGTTTGTGTTCTTCCCACAACATTTAAAGCTGTTTTGTCATAAGAAGTTCAACAATGTCTTTAAAAGGCACCAAGTGAAAGCTCAGTAGATATTATGATGTTACATAATCTCCATGAATTGGAGCAGGATCCACCTATCTAATCTTCCAGGTGTCCATACCAGGAAAAGGTACATTGATTTTCTGACAATGAGAATGAAAAAAGTCACTCAGGTTAATAAGAAGTGTCCCATTCAGGCATACTGCTTGGCTGAAGAATGTCAAAAACAACACGAGCGGATGGAGCAGTGATAATCCAAGACCAAGATCACCATTCTAATAGTAGATTTGCCTTCTATTACTATTACTGAGGCTCTTGCCGTTAGGCTAGAGCATATTTTCTTCACAGGTCTTGTATTTACTCCAGAAGTTGAGTCTGTCTCAGTCCCTGCTGTAGCCTCTTCTACTATTTGATCTGTCCCCTTATCCCCAGACATTTGTGGCAGCATGACCAGGCTAGATGGCTGATTAAGTCCTCTTTAAGACCTGCATTGGTGCCTCCTGATGTGTCCAAATAGACATTGGTTCACTAGTCCATTTGACATCATTACAACAGGCACTGGCACTACTGTTGTCAATTTGCATGAGGTTTTATCCCACATTTATTTGGAATACACGTTACACGTGTATCTATTCATTTAATATCTGTGATTTTCTGACAAGCTTATTCTGATATGAAGGCTATAGGCCTTTTCTCAGACTTTATTTATAAAGAGAGCTAGCTGCCACAGGAAGGCCCTAGCATGCAAACTACTGTTTTCTCCTTAGTAGTAACCTCTTCCTGGTGGTGTCTTGCACCTCTGTACCAGCCATCTCCACCCCCTTCTCTACTGATGTTCATATAATTTCAGATTGTATTTATCATGTAGCATCAGCACAATTTGACCAGTGTGTTTTGCCACATTTGTATGACTTACCATTTACATCACTGTATATGGCACACAAAGCTGTGATTAGGATCTTCACTCTAATGACAAATGTTTTCAGTGCATCTTAAAAAGAAAAAAAAAACTTTGCTGAAATCATTTCCCTCATGCTGATGTCACAAAGGGGCTTTGGTGATATTTAACCTCAGTGACATTAGGTCAGGGAAAATGTGGAAGCATCTGTAGACTTTAATGGACGTATACTACACATGCAGAGACATGAATCCATTAAATTTTATAGATCCATGCCTTAGATAATGTTCATAGGTTGGTACTAGGCTATCGGCCCTAGGGCCTATACAGGTCTAGCCATAACAATTCCCTGGATATTTCTTCCCACAATATTTACTTCCCTGGATCCCTGTCTAGCAGGGCGACTGACGTGATCCCCAGGGTGAATTTCCTATCTCCCATCCTAATCAAGTTCCTTTTGAAGAGGGTCGAGGAGGCACTCTGCTTGACATGTATGGGCAGTCTATTCCAGAGTATGGGGAGTCTCTGGGTCAGGAGTCTATCCCTCCAGCATGTTTTCTTCATTGTGATGACAAGGTTTAGATACCTGGAGCGTGTGGCTCTTAGGGATTGGGATTTCTTTAAGTGGAGCATGTCCAACAGCTCAAGGTTTGACATGGCCTTGTATGTTAAGCAGAGATCGCCTCTAAGTAGACGATATGCCACAGAGTATAGCTGCAGTATTTTTAGATGGTCAGCATAGGGCATCTGCTTTAGGCCTGTGATTCTTTTAGTGAGGTATTTCTGCAGCCTTTCCAGCTGTCTTGTGAGGTATGTACCAAATTGGGCATTGTACTCTATAATGGGTCTAATGAGGGATGAGTACAGTGGGACAATGACCTCCTTTTTTCTGGATGAAAAGCCCTTAGTGATGAGGTGTGCCACATAGAAGGATTTCCTGACAGTTGTGGCAATGTGGTTATCAAAGGTGAGACCACTGTCCACCTGTGTCCCTAAGTCTCTCGTCACACTTTCGGTGTTTAGTGTACTGCCACCTATGTGGTCATTCATGGGTACATGTTTTTTCCCCATAGGGGATAACTATACATTTCTTGGCATTAAGCTTGAGTCCATGGATCTGGCACCAAGCATCTGTTTCTGTAAGGCCCTTTTGTAGAATATCCACATCATTTGTGGATTCAATAATGGCTTCCAGTTTGCAGTCATCTGCAAACTTTATTAGCCAGAGTGCCTTAGTGTTGGCCTGTACTTTAGAGAAGTAGATGCCAAACAAGAGCGGCCCCAGGACTGAACCCTGTGGTACTCCACTTGTCACTTGTCTGGAGCTGGATTTGGAGTTGGCTACTTTTACAGTATGGGTTCTGTCAGTAAGCCACTTGGCAACCCATTGAGTGACGTAGGGATTTATGCCCAGCTTAGTAAGTTTATCTATGATTCCAGAGTGGGGAATGGTGTCAAAGGCCTTGGTGAGGTCCAGATAGCCTGTGTGGACCGCCTTACCCTCATCCACAGCTCTGGAGACTGATTTGAAGAAGTCAGTCAGGTTCAGGAGACAAGATCGGCCCTTCATGAACCCAAACTGGGTGGGGTCCAGTGTTTGAAGATTGCCAGTGTCTTTGTTTATAAGTTCCATCACAATGCGTTCCATGCTCTTGCAGATCAGGCTCGTCAGACTTATTGGACAGTAGTTCCCGGGATCCAAGGTGGATTTCACCTTGTGGAGTGGGATAACTGTAGCTATGTGCCTCTCAGTGGGCACGAAGCCTGAGGCGAGGCTATGATTAAACATGACATTTAGGTGAGGTTCCAGTTCATTTTGTAGTTCATGTAGTACATAGCCCGGGATGTCATCTGGTCCCATGGATGCTGTATTCTTAGCTTTGGACAGTGCGGTTTCTACCTGTGTGGCCGTGATTACCGGAATTTGGCAATCTTTTGGTATTGAGATGGGCACTTTACGGGGTGATAGTGGGGTGAAGTTGGCACTAAATTGATCTGCCAGGATATTGGGAATATCCTTTGAGATCAGTATATTTAATGCCATGCTGTTGTAGCTCAGAACAGATCTGAGCATTGCTATTTCGATTCTTGACATAACTATAGAATGCCTTGTGGTTGCCTTTGGAATCTCTGGCAATTTTATTTTCATAACTAGCTTTGCAGGATTTTATGAGGGATCTCATCTTCTTACTGAGGCTGGTAAGGGAGTTTTCTGCATCCTGGGATTTTCCTCTTTTCGGCAACAGTTTCTTCCTTCTGTTGTATAGTTTGTTTATGGCAGGAGACCACCAGATTGGCTTCCTTCTTTTGGAGGAGAGCATCTTGGTTCTATTTGGGGTGGCATCATTCATGCACAAGAGGATGTGCTCGTACAGTGCCTTAGTGTAGGATTTAGCAGTTGAACTTTCAGCTCCCGTCTGCATGGGTGTCATGAAGTTTGTCACTTCTGACTTGAGTAGCATGAAGTTGGCTTTGGATAAGTTTTTTTACAGAGGTTTCCTTACTGGGGGGTGGGGGTGGGATGTGGATGTCAAGGGTGATTTGCTTATGGTCAGACCTGACCAATGAGAGGGTGACCACTGTTGTGGAGCATCTATCTCCCATGTTGGTAATGACCAGGTCTAGGATATTGGAGCCTGTGGTGGGACAATGGATTAGTTGATCCAGGGTGTTGGAATTTATGAATTCCAATAACCATTGGGAAAAGGTGTTGGTACCCAAGTAGTTTTCCCAGTTAATGGCAGGGTAGTTGAAATCACCCAGTATTAAGGTGTTTGGTTCTATCTTAATATTTTCCTGTATGTTTAAAAGGGTGAAGTGAGAATCTTGGGGCATGGTGGGGTATCTGTAGCAAGCTACAATTTGGATTGCAGTCTTACCTAGTGTTAGTTGCACCTGGAGAATTTCATATGCATTGTGTTGGGCAACTAGCCTGGAGGTGTGAATATCCTTGGTGAATATGGACACTCCTCCACTTTTAGTGTTTCGGTCTTGGTTTGGTGGCCGAAAAGTGTGGTAAGAGTTTCTGCCTGGTATTGCAGGGGTGCTCTCTGGAGCTTTGAACCAGGTCTCAATTACTGCACAGATATCGATGTTCTCCATTTTTAGGAGTGTCTCGAGAGAGTGCATTTTGAAGTTTAGACTTCTAGCATTTAGTAGCATAACCTTCAGATTTTGCAAGCTTGTATCTGTTACGGTGGTGGTTTTGTTCTTTGAACCTTGCCTACAAAAGGCACTACAGGGGTGGAAAAAGCTTGTCTAGCTTTTTAGGTTATTATGTGTCAGAAACCAGAGGGGAAACAGTTAGGTTTCAAAAAATGTGAAAAATGAGGAAAGAAGATGCCCCTTAGCGAGTCTCACATTCTCTGTGTTTATTGCTTGGGGGCTCTTCACCTACAAGAAAATTGCTCCATATGTCATGGATTTAACCAAAGAGCACTTATGGAGCTTAAAAACAAGTTGATTCTGAAGGGTTTACTAAAACCCCCCTTTTCAGAGGCTATTTCTTTAGAGTCTTCAAAATCCCCAAACAAGACTTACACGAGGGCATCTTCGGTTCCAAAAGATTCTTTGGAGCCGAGATCCAAAACTGTCTACTCCTCCAGCATTCTTGGAGCAGACAGTCACCACTGGATCCAAGACTACATTGGAGCTGACAGATCCTTCGGCTCTGACTTCTTCTGCACATTCACATACTCCACATTGGAGCCGATCACCTTCACTTGAGCCAGTTATTTCACAGCTCCCCTCACCATTACTGACTAAGTCTAGATCACCATCTCTTTTTGCTAGGTCTACAAGGACCTTATCCAGTGAACACATGGATAGGGTTGTGCAGAGGTTGCTGAAGACTCCGACCCTGGCCAAACTTCTGTTGAATCTGAGCCTAAAGGAATCGGCTACAAAGGGACCTGTTAAAGGAACTCACAAACTCCCTCCAAGGACCTGTAGCTGATGCAGTTGCAGATAAAGTTAATGCTTAGCTCGCCACCCTCAAGGTTGTAGTAACCTCTTCCATGAGGCTCATATCCTGTGCTGCAGATGGAACGAGTAGAGCTGCGGGTTCAGATATTGCTCTGCGGAAACAGGCCTGGATGTGACTTTGCAACTTCCTGGAGCCCTTCAAGTTTAACTTCGTTAATACCCCCTTTGACAGCTCCTCTTTTTTTGGGCCAAAAGTAAAAGAAGTGATCACCAGGTGTGAACAAGAAGGCAAGACCTTGTCTGCCATTGGAGTATGTTTTTCTGCGCCCACCAGACCTTTTCTAAAGGGTCAGAGGGGTAGTGGGAAAATGTGGTTCAGAAAATTCCACAGGTCTTTCCATGACGCACAAGGTGAGAGTTCCCCCAGGGGCAGAGGAAGGAACAATAATGGTAGACGCCGACCACGCAGCAGAAGGGGTCTGCAGAACCAGGGCTCCAGGCAATCTTTCTTTGGAGGGCGCTATCAGCATTCCTGAAGGAATGCTCAATTGCTCACCTTTGGAGGCAGTCAGAAGTCATTTGTCTTTGCACCTAGAAACCTGGCAAAGCATCACAAATGACAGATGGGTGCAGAGTATAATATCCAGGGGATATGTCATTCCCTTCGCCTATCCTCCTCCTATAAACACCTTAGTTTTTGATATTCCACCCAGTCAAAAGGAACAGGCAACCTTAGAAATTCAAAAGTTGCTAAACAAAAGAGTCATCCAACATGTCCCTGCAGACCAGAGAGGATCCAGAACTTACTCAAGGTTCTTTTTAGTTCCAAAGAAAACAGGGGACTGGAGACCCATCTTGGATCTCAGCATTCCAAATAAGTCTGTAAAAAAGAGCAGGTTCCTGATGGTAACACTGCAGTCGTTACTTCCACTCCTGGAAAAAGACAGTTGGATGTGCTCAGTAGACCTTCAGGATGCGTACTACCACATTTTAATGAGCAGGCGATCCAAAAGGTTTTTACTCTTCCAGCTAGGAGTAAGTCACTTCCAGTTTCAAGCTCTGCCCTTTGGTCTCACTACGGTCCCCAGAGTGTTCACCAAATGCATGGCAGTAGTAGCATCTCACCTGAGATGCAAAGGATTCTGTGTGTTTCCATATCTAGATGACTGGCTCATCTCCACCCCAACCAGGCATCTCCTTCTGAAAGCCAGGGACTATGCCCTTCAAATTTGTTCATCCCTTGGAATCACAATAAATTATGAAAAAAATGCTCTAGTGCCATGTCAATCCTTGGTTTTCATAGGAGCTCAAATAAACACAGTAATTGTGTCAGCAACCTTTCTAAAAGAAAGAGTACACGATCTTCGGCATCATGTAACGAGGCTGATCAACAAGGACAAGGCTTCTGCCAAATTAGTTCTACAGGTTCTAGGCAAAATGACTGCCTCAGTTGTACTAATACCATTAGCTCGTCAACGTATGATAATCCTTTAGTAGCTACTTTCGACACAGTGGTCCTTTCGGGATCTTCCAATGTCGCACAAAATCATACTAACCAACTCTTGCAAAAGGGACCTTCAGTGGTGGCTCAACTCTCCTTTAGTCTCTTTATACTTTCGCACCAATACCTCTGATTCCCAAATTCCTACAGAAAGCAGGCTTGCTGGGGACCACAGTAATCCTAATTGCCCCCTACTGGCCTTGACAGATATGGTTTCCCTTTATCCGGACTCATGTACAGAAGGGACCATGGATCCTGAACCCAATTCCGGATCTATCTACTGACACATCCGTCAGGAGAACTTCATCCCTCTCCAACTGACAGCTTGGCTACTCTGCTTCCCATGATAGTCAGGTTTCCTCTACTTTCTTCTCCAGTAAAACACATTTTGCTTTCCTCCCACAAGATCTCTACTCGAAAACTTTACAAAAGTAAATGGAAAAGATTTGTGGTCTGGTCTAATATTAATAACATAGATCCCTTCACAGCTCCTTTGCATTCTGTTCTGGAGTTTTTAGCCAAATTATTCAGTGAGGGAGCTGCTGCAGCTACTGTTAGGGTGCAACTAGAAGAAATCTCTAATTTTCACATAGGAGACAATGGTACTGCTATAATTTCACACAAACTTTGTAAAATTCCTCAAAGATACTTCCTTAATCCGCCCTCCGTACAGGATCCCTGTTCCACCTCGGGATTTGAATTTTGTATTGTCAAAGCTTGTTTACCCACCTTTTGAACCTTCTGCTACATCTGATTGGAAATTCTTATCATAGAAGACTCTTCTTTTAGTAGCTATCATTTCAGCAAGAAGAGTTTCTGAGCTATAGGCCCTATCCTCCAGGCATCCATACATCATTTTTCATAATGACAGTGTTTCTCTGAGAACGAACCCTTCCTTTTTACCTAAAGTTGTTTTGGAAATAAATCTCAACCAGTCTATTAAATTATCAGTATTCTTTCTGAACTTTCAAAACAAAGGAGAGTACTCTCGCCACCTTTTAGATGTCCATGCACAATTACGTTTCTATTTGCACAGGACATCACAGTTCAGAAAGTCAGCTCTTTATCTCTTATTCAGACATTAGGAAAGGCCAACCAGCTTCTAAAGTAACACTATCCAATTGGCTATCACAATGTATATCTTTCATATACAACTCTAATCACAAGACTATTCCAAATCCTATCAAGACTCATTCTACCGGGTCAGTAGCCACTTCAGTGGCTTTACAAGCCAGATTACCCTTAGACAGCATTTGTACTGCAGCTACATGGGCTAAACCACATACCTTTATCACTCATTACAAATTGGATTTGACCTCTAGGAGTAGAGCATCCTTTAGTTCTATGGTTCTGAGCAATATTCTCCCGTGAGCCACCCAAGAATTAGGCAGCTAGGGACACAGTCCCTTCGGTGAGAATAAAGACGAGATTGACAACAACACATAAAGAAGTTATGCCCTTAAAATAACGTTCCATGTGTGTTGTCCATCTCATGCTTTATTCTCACAACCCACCCACCATTCCCCCTCCTGGTAGCGGATTTTTATGTGACTCTACAGCCTCTGAGGTATGTCTTGTGTAAGGTGTTTATCTTACACTTTCTTGGCAAGGTGTACTTTTAATCACTGCTGGAGGGCAAACAAGATCTGAGGTTATAGAACAGTTGCATTATGGGTAGGGAAAATGCCCAAGAGCTTGGCTGAGGACTTCGAGCTTATGTAAAGGCCGAGACAGATCCGACCCATCAGTAAGAATGAAAGGCGAGATGGACAACACACATGGAACGTTATGGTAAAAACATAACTTCTTTTTTCAGTGGGATTCAGTAGAATGGAATTGCAATGTCCAGAAGATGTATTATGATTTTTTACAGATAAGAATGCCTAAAGCTACACCCATCTCTCCTGTTTTGCCTGGTTTAGGAAATGTTTTATTCTCAATGCTTCAAGACTTTCTGGTGTACAACATTCAGTCCCTAAGAGATATAACAGGTTGTATAACATGCCCCAGACCCACAAATACCTGTTCTCTAATCCTAAAGCAGATCCAGCAGAAATTTCTTTAACCAAATCTGCTACTCCTAAACAGGTTACTGCTGCTAATCCCATTCTTACTTACAGAGATGAGAAAGTAGTGAATACGTTGAGGAAGAAAATATATTCTTTTAGTACTTTAACTTTCAGAACTTTGAACTGCCAAGCTCAAATTATAAAGTTTTTGCTTTTGTCTTTTGAGCAGATGCAAACGTTAATAGATACCTTTTTTCTTCTAAGGTAAAGAATTCATTGGCTTCTGTTACAGTTGCTTTTCAGGTGACAGCACATATCCTGAAATGTCCTTGTGATGCAGCTAGCTGACTGCTACTGAATCTGAATCAGTTTTGAGAAGACTTCCCTGAAGGTGTTATATCTGAGATATTACTTCCCCATTAGATGTGGAGACTCAGTTTTACCCTTTTGCAGCTGAGGTACTAAACAAGTATGATGAAAGGGGAAAACTCATAGAAGGAATGACTCAGATTTTCTAGCCCTCCTTTTTTTAAACTAGATAATAGTTTTCCCTTCTCCTTAGCCTCCCTTTCCAATAAACAGTTTGAACAACAAGTAGCCAACTGTCAGGGTTTTAAAAACAATGGAAAGGGGTTCTCAAAAAAGAATGGAAAAGCCTCAAGGACAGCCTCCAAGGCAGCATGACTATGCATCTGTTCAGGTTCCCTATCCCTCGCACCCTGCCAAACTTTGCTCCTGAAACCTCACCTTTTTTGGCATCCAGTAGTCTCAGACAGTTGGGTTCTGACTGTAATCCAACAGGGATATTCCTGGCAATGGGAATCTCTTCCACTCTTTCAAGGGATTCTACATTGCCCAAAGAACCAGATGTCTTATTTTCCTCCCATTCTGCACAGCATGCTTTCTCAGGAAGTCATAGAACCAGTTTTCATAATCTCAAAGGCAAAGATATTTCTAGTTCCCAAACCTGAAGTTCCTGGAGGTTAGTGCTGGGTCTTTCTGCTCTAAACATGCTTGTCAAGATTCCAAAGTTCAAGATGTTATCACTTGAAAATCTTATACACTTGATCTTAGTGTATCAGTTTTCTGTTTTTACCCTTTGGATTCTCCACTACACCATGTTATTCACAGAATGCCTAGCTCCAGTCATTGCTTATTGCAGACTCCAGGGTATTCATATCTTTCTATATTTAGACAATTGTCTTATCTTTGCAGAATCTTTTTCCAGTTGTCAAGAGTATTTAGCAACTGTTCAGGAACTTCTACTTAATATTCTTTGTGTCTTTCGGCTTTTCCTGGTTAGGGGTCGCCACAGTGGAACTCCGGTCCGCTAATGATTGGTAGTTGATTTTTACGTGCCGAGTTACCAGCCCTGATGCACAACCTTCAACGAAGGTACGCCCATCCACACATGTCTCCACGTAGAAGACGCTCTAGCTGAGAATCGAACCAGACAGCATCTTACTATGAGGCGACAATGCTACCGCAGCACCACCACCGCGGAACTTCTACTTAATATGAGTTTTCAAAATCAGTTAGCAGAAATCTTCTCTCATCCTATCTCACAGAATAATTTTCTTGCCTTGGGAATTGCCTTCCTACCCGTAGGTAAAGTAGATATGTTTCAGCAGTTTTTTGTGAGTTTCTGCAGCTTAAGCCAAATATCTTCAAGGAAATTTCTCAAGATTTTAAGATGCACGGCACTGATAATAATAATGCCGTCCTTTGCAAAGCTACACATGAAGAAAACACAGTGGTACCTCAGATCAGTCTAGACTCAGCCCCTAACCCTTTTGACTTTTCACATTCTACTTCTTGGATTTGTAAAGAATGTGAATGGATGATGGATAGACCAGAAAGCTTGCAACCTAGGTCTTCATTCTCCCTTTTGATCCTCCTTCAGTTAGTCACCACAGCCATTTCAGACCTGAGCAGTTTCAAATGGGATAACATTGTAAGTTCTGTAGGACATACTGGACAAGCAGAAGCACATAAATGTCAAAGATGGTGGTTGTCATCAGTGCTTTAAAGCCCTTGAAACATCTCTAGTCCCCAGGATTTCTGCAGGTGTACACAGATAATGCCACAGTGGTATGGTACATAAACAATCAGATGTACCAGATCGTACCCTTTTTGCAGACGGGCTGTGATAGACAGGGAGGTAGCACTTCAGGTCATTCTGACACTTCAGGCTTCATACATTCTGTTAGAGCTAAATCTTTATGCAGACAAACTCTGCAGGAAGAGGATATAGCCCCCCATGCATGTAAACATCATTCTGGGGTTTTCAACGAATTGATCCAATTGGGGGGAACACCTGAAATAGATCTGTTTGCCTCCTCTCCAGACAAATAAAGAAATTCTGCTCCAGAATTCCTTGCATTCAGGCCTGGAAAAACGATGCTTCCACATTCTCATGGATAGATATGTTTTTTTATGCCTTTCCACCGTTTCCACTTATTACAAGGGTTTTTCTGAAGATCCAGAAGGACACTCCAGAAACTGTGATGGCAGTTCCCTTTTGACCTAAGCAACAGTGGTTCTCCCTTCTTTTCAGTCTGGCCAAGGGCAATTACCACAAGCTTACCCACAGACCAGATTTACTCACACAAGACAGAGGAAGTATGATACACCCCTCTCTGGAAACTCTTCAACAAAATGACTAGATGATAGAATCTTATCTTTTAGGCACCCTTTTTTTCTGAGGACATAAAGGACATAGTAAAGAAGTGGAAAAGATTTTCTATTTGGTACTGCTCAAAGAACCAGAACCATTTTCAGGCCTTGTTGCTTCTGGTTCTTGATTATCTGCGTGAATAGGCATGGGGAGCACTCTCAAATGGGATAAAGTTGCAAACTGTGTAGGACTCAGTGGACAGATAGAAGCACATAAATGTTACAAAGATTTGTCATACTCTTCTGTTAAGGTACAATTGTCAGCCATTTCTGCTTGCCTGCCCCAGGTCCTCCTCTTTCGAACAACATATAAGTTTCAACAGTTTTTGAAAGGAGTATTACATATTAACCCACCTAGGAAACATGTGGCTCCTCGATATCTCAGTTTTGTGCTTGAAAAAAATGTACTTTATCTCCATTTGAACTAGGCCACTTAGCTGATCTGAGGTTATTAACATGGAAGACTTTTACTCTGACGTCTGCTAGGAGAATGAGTTACAAGTACTTATGATGAGTCAGTCCTACCTCATTTTTCATAGGGACAGTTTCTTTAAGAACAAATCCTACTTTTATGCCTAATGTCATTGGCAAGTTTACTTTAAGCCAGACCATTAATGTCTGAGTCTTCCTTCCTAATCCAAAGAAAAAGGGAGAAATTTTTTTTCACTCTCTGGATGTACACAGGCAGCTCTGATACTGCCTAGTCAAAACTCAACCTTTCAGAAAATCTGAACACCTTTTTCATCATTTGTGAAGGTAAGATGAAAGGGCAACCTGCGACTAAACTGACTCTTTCTGGATGGCTTATCCCATGCTATTACTTTGTGTTGTACTCACTGCAATAAACCATTTACAGGCACAGTTATAGCTCATTTAACAAGGACATTGACTTCTTTAGTAGCTTTCTGGAAGGGGTGGATACTAGAAGTATTCCAGAGGCGTCATCTTGATCCTGTGTTCATACTTTTACAGAGCTGTACAAACTGGATTCCTTTTCAAGTCCTCTACAGGCTTTGCCATTGCCATTCTCTGGGGACTTCTGGAGTTCTAGTTCTTGGCCTCCTCCAGTTTTTGTTATGCCTAAGTTATGGGAATCTACTCAAATAGCTTAGGCTATTGCAGTGGTGATATATGTTTGAACATAATACAGTTGTGTAATTGAACTCAACATAACAGTAGATTTGTTCTAATGGATCACCATTGCAGTAGCTGCCGCTCCCTCCAGACCCCTATTTTTCCCTTATTCTACTTCTTATAGTTGCCAGGACGGGTTTAACTGCACCCATTCATATATGGTTATGTTTCATTTTATTTCCTAGTACAAGTCTACGGGGCTGTTACCTCCTTCTTGGCAAAAAAATGCTTTGAAGTAATTTGACACCCCTTTGGCTTTTTAGAGGGCACACCCCAAGTTCTCCTGGCAGTTGGGGTACATGGAAGGTGCCCAAAGCTATGGAAAGCTGGCCAGTACAGGCGGTAATACCCAAATAGCTTAGGATTTTGCAATAATGATCAATTAGAACATCTACTGTTATGGTAAATTTGCTTGCACAGTTATTCTTTCCTTTGCACAGAGGAGGGTTTATGAAAGACCCAGACTATCATAGTTTTATTACTATATTTTCCATCAGAATGCATGTTGGGGAAAAGATTCTGCATTCTAGGCTGGTGGAGTTCTGTTCCTGAATGCTAATTCTCTTAACAGTGGTCCATTGTTTGGCTTTAGGCAACAGAGGTTTTATTAGTCTGACCTTATCTGTTTTTTTTTTTTTTACTGGCTTGCTGCTCATGTGATTAAGGAGACCCATGTAGATGTTGTGTATCTGGCCTTAGGTTTAGACCTCTGTCTTTGTGCCTTATATGAGATTGATTGGGAAAGTAAAGAATATGGAATGGAGCTCAAAATGGTAGAGAGAGTAGAGCAGTGACTGGAAAAGAAAGTTTGTAGTTAGTAATTATCTGAAGAAAAATGAATAAACAGTGGAGTACCACAAGATACAGAGCCAGTTCTGCTCAACATATTTTGGTCAGTTATTCCACTGAAATCAGACATCAACCTGCATGCTTGTACCAGGAAATAAATACATTGTCTGACCATGCAGCCAGTCGAATGCATACACCAAACCAGGAAATAATAAACCAGTCAGGCTCATGTAGCATCTCAATCCCCAACAACTAAACGGCACCAAATATGTTGTATATTATAAAAGCCGACCACACCACTGTAAAGATTAATCCGTTTAATGTAAAAAGACAATGTAAAAGACAATTTATGTAACCAGGTTAAGTGCTTTTGTCTCAATAAATATAACGGGACTTCTTCAGAACAAAAGGACATACTTTTACTCAGAATTTAAATACCCTAGTGATGCAATCACATGACTTTTCCCTCTGAAAAGTTAATTAACAAAATCCATTAAACAATTAAAACACCACTTAAAAACAATTTAAAGACTTTTCTTTTATTTACAGTTTTCATAAAAATGTGAAAAGCATATAAAAAATAATATAAAAATATATATATATATATCTGACATTGACCTTTATATATGTATTTATTACAAAGATGTTTGGCTCTAAAGAGGATGAAAACTGTATATTAAAATATGTACACACACACATGCCCATTTAGGAAAAATTTGAAATTTGTTAGCTCTCTATTTTAGTATTGGAGTAATGGATATACTTTCACTCAACCAAAACCGTATGTTGCCTCCAATTGTAGTTGCCAAAAAAGGTTCTCTTTGGTATAACCTTGTCTCCCAAGGGCTATCCCTCATGTCCTGAGGGACCACTTCAAATATGCCAAATTTAAAGCCAAAACAAATCCAAGGCAGAAGGTTGCGAGCAGCAGCTGTTTTATTTGGTAAAGCTGCTTAAAACCAAAAGAAAAAAAAAACATGTATATTGGGTGCTTTTGTCCCTTATCTGAACTTCATCAAAATATAAAAGCAGTTAAGTTACAAAACTTTTATACACACATCCATGAGCGATGACTGCCCATTACAGTTGGTGTTATTATTTTTTACCATCTCTTTGTATGCACTGAATGTTGAGTTATTTTTAGGTACAAGTTCTTTTTGGAGCAATTTTTATGTATACAATTTTAACTTCCCATTTTAATGTGGTTCATGTTTGTATTTTTTTTTATATAAGGTTTTTCACAGAAATTAATATATATATAAAAACAATCTGTTTGATACAAAAAGTTTATAGTTTTTTAGCTCGCTTGCAAGACTACACACTGTCAAGATGAAGTGCTTTTAAATCTTCCGAACAGTAGAGGGCACTGTGATACTACTTTGCCTAAGAATGGTTGAAGACGCTCCCTCTTGAAACATCAAAGGAATTGTTGTCAGTGTTTTTGTTTTGATTTTAAGTGGTTTTACCAAATAAAACAGTTGCTGCTCTCAACTTTCTGCCTTGGATTTGTTTTGGTTTTGGAGCCTCTTGGATTTTGTGTTTTACCAGTGTGCCAAATTTAAAGCCAGTGGTTTCACATACAAGTGTTTGTTTGAAAAGCGCATTGTTTACCTTGTTCATTTGAATGGCATATGTGTGTTTGCAAATTCTTGTCCTAAAATATCTTCCTGACATAAAATTTGGAACAGGTTTTACAAATGGTGATATAGATAACTCCTTTACTACCACAATTACCAGACATGAGAGGCACTCTAAATGGAAAGGTGTTAAAATTATTGCCTGCTAGGTCCAGTATATAAGGGCATTGACTGCATGCTCTGCATTTACATGTGCCAACTTGGGGACCTCTTTTAAAATGTACAGGCTGTCCTAAATATATTTACAATTCCGGGCTGTCTTAAATACAAAATTTGGTTTCTCTCCTAAAAATCTTGTAAATTTCATCATTTACCTTGAATATATTCCAGTTGTTGATTACTATTTCCTTGATGGTTTGGAGTAGGTATTGAATGTCATCACAAGGGAGTTGGTAAACTTACTTGGTATTGTTGTGTGAAGAGGTTGTTTGTCTCCCAAAAGGGGTTTGTATCACATACCCCATCCCTTCACCATAGACTTCCTGATGTCATTTAATAAGCTCATTGGATAACTCCTGTCAGTAAACAGTTTCATTATAAACTCAACCTTAGATAGGAATAAATCAAAGTCTGAGCAAATCCTAGCTGCCCTGACATGCTGCCCCTTATATATATATATATATATATATATATATATATATATATATATATATATATATATTGCTTTTACAAAAAAGGGGAGATTGCTATGAAAATGGAGATAGCAATTTGAAAAAGTTGGTTTTCTATAACTCCTTGACCCAAAAAATCCTTTAACATAATCTTTATGAAGTGTCACCTGTAAAAAGTCTATTTTATTATTTGAATATGTGAGTGAATCTAAGAAATGGTGTGGTGTTGTTGATATAAGTCAGAAATTCATTAGGTGTACAGTTTATGTTTTTCCAAAGAATAAAAATGTCATCTAAATACTGACCATGAATATGCCACTGTGTTTGGTAGCTAGATCTAAACACAAATTATTTTCCCAACTGTACATGACAAAGATTCGCATATATGGGAACACAATTTGCTCCCATGGCCACGCCTTTAATCTGATGAATAAATTCACGTTCAGAGGAAATATAGTTGTTACATGAAATGGGATCCGTCACCTGTACTATAAAATTGACTAAGATTCCTTCCAAGTTGGCCAGTTACACTATGGATGAATGAAATAGCTCAAGTCCAATGTCATGAGGAGTACTAGTGAACAAATCCATGATGTCTGCAGTGGAGAAATTACACCCTGTATCATACCATTGAGTCTGAATCTTCATAAGGAAATCCCAGGAATCCTTAAATATGTATTCCACCTTGTCTAAAGCCCCTTTTAATAGTTTATGCACAAACATGGCTAAAGGGTGCATCTTAGAGTTCTGGGCGGATACTATCAACGTATGCAGAGGGGTGACAATGTTCTTATGGATTTTAGGTATCCCAGAAACAATTGGGATAGATGGGTGATGGTTATGTAAAAATGTATGTAATTCAGGTGAAATCACTCCTTAAAGGACTGAATCTTCCAAGAATAAGTCAATTTTATGGTATGCTAAATGAATCTCATTCAGAGTTACACTATTATAAGTATCAGTGTCAACCTGTATGTTGATGATGACAAGACTGATTTGGTACTATAGATTAAAGGGCTATTTTCAAAATATTTAATGAAGTATGAATGATAGACAGGTGGCAGCATTATTTTAATCAAGAAATCTGCAGAATTTAAGATAAGGCACTTCAGCTGAAGTAATAGAGGAGGAACTGTAAATTCTTATCAAGGAAGCAGAGGAAAGAACAAAGGAAGCAGAAAAAAATGTTTAGTCAAAACCATCTCTAGGCTAAATAGTGCAGTACAGCTCAGTGTGAAAGATAAGTGGTTCATAGGTTGGTACTAGGCTATTGGCCCTAAGGCCTATGCAAGCCTAGCCATAACAATTCCCTGGATATTTCTTCCCACAATATTTACTTCTCTGGGCCCCTGCCTAGCAGGGCGACTGACACGATCCCCGGGGTGAATTTCCAATCTCCCGTCCAATCATCCAAAGACAAACCTGGTTATTGAGATTTAAGTTGTAGGAGTAGATTAAAAAGATTCTTGTATTCCCCTTTTACTGTACTGGGTATTCATAAGGCTGCATCTGAAAAACTATGCCTAGTTCTGGTGGGCATAGAAATGAAACAAAACTGTGGTAGAAACATGCAACACAGTTACCAAAAAGGTGAAGTCAGTTAAAGGGATGCTAGAAAAGTTTATGTATGTAGCACAAGGAAGAGTTATATTGTATAGAAACACCACAATGTGATGGATCAAGGAAACAATGAAAGAAACTGAGATTTATTTTACAGGCAGATGGACTGGATCTAGTGGTATTTTTTCAGCCTTGAGTCATTAAACAGCGACAAAGTATAATTAATTATACATGCATGTATACACATGCACACACACACACACACACATACACACACACACACACACACACGTGTGTGTGTGTGTGTGTGTGTGTGTGTGTGTGTGTGTGTGTGTGTGTGTGTATTGCTTTAGGTAAATAATACTAGATAAATAGCTTGATATATTTAGCTTTAAATTGACCTCTGTGTTGTTCACACACTTTGGTCAACAATATAGATGTTAGACAGATGTGCGAGATCGATAGCCCCCAAGACTGGAGGACATTTGCCTTGTTGGGCACCATAACTGTGATTTTTGAAACAGCAGAACTGAAAGTATTAAACTGGAAGAATATATACTAAGTCTGAGACTGAATTATCTCAGAGCATTCCCCCTACACTGGGATATGGTGATTTTGAAGTTAATGCATGTAGTTGTCAGGAGTGTTGGGAAATGGTGGAGGGTGATGCCCTTCTGTAAGAATTTGCATTTTTTTTAATTGTGGTAATTGTGGTTTATGTTAGGACTCACAGGAGCAAATCTTGCACTTCTGATAGGAATCCATGAATTGCACAGTATACATAAGATATGAAGGAAACAATCTATACATTTATCAATGATGCAATCATTGAAGGGTTTAAGGAAATAACTGTTTAAGAAAAAGGTGTTGGGGGCCTAGAGTGCACTGCCAGTGGCAGTGGTATAAGGTGTCATATGTGTGTGTGTGTGTGGGGGGGGGGGTGGTTAAGGATGACTGTAGAAAAGAAAAGATATAGAAGTGAAATGACAGCTGATTAGTGGGACAGTTTATCTGCACCATCTGCAAACCACAGGTGGACTCAGCAGACCACAGATCTTTTGCTGGAGGATGTATATGTTCATTTGCTATGTAGGTATCTTTATGATTTAGGCTGCAGTTTCAATAAGCAAATAATTCAGAAGGCAGCACTCATTAATGGCAAATGCTTGTCACCTGCATCACAAATGGCCCTCCACCCATCTCCATCTAACAGCAGCAGCAAAAACTATCTAAGAATTGGGTGTAGTCCAGTAAATTGAAAGGAAATAACTATGTAAAATTTAGACTGTGAAAACCAAGTTAGATGGGAAATTGGTATTTTACAAGTTCTAAATGCAAAATGCATCTGAAGTGTTAACTTACAGAACAGTTTTTTTCCATTTTAACTTTTTTTAAATGCAAAAGTCATTGTGAGAATAGAACTAGCAAGTGTTACATTTTGTATATTTTCTAAAAGTGAAGTGCAGTATTTGTGAATCTCAAGTTGTCTTTCTGTTATTTTTTCCTTAATTACCCAGTATTCTGTTGTATGCTGACCATGTGAAGTTATTGATCTAACTGTGGTGCTTTTAAATTACAATACATTTTATTTGTACAGCATTTTTTCTTTTTTTGCAGTAATGTCTAAAATACCAAATTAATAAATGTCCCTATTCTAATTTATTCAGATAGACTGCCACGGCAGACCATCTCTGATATTTTAAAATGCCATATAAATTTAAATGAGAAGAAGCAGCAGCGGTTCAGACTAAATTTAAAGTTAAGTACAATGTGTTTTGAAAAATGCAGCTGTATTGGAATTTCATTTAGAACAAATATTTGTTGGGCTCTATTACTGAAGGACACAAATAAGAAACTGTGAGATCTGAAAGAAGAACCACATGCACACAAAAATCATTTTGAGTTTATTCTTTCAGCAGCCAATCATGAGAAGTGATCCAATAGTATTTTTCCCTTTTTTCTACTTGCTAGTTTGGTAAATTATCAAAGTACAATTATTTTAACTTTGTCCTCTCGTATAAAATATATCGAAGAACAGAAATATCAAAGTAAGGTATATAAAAATGCAAGTGTTTTTGCATGGTGGCTTACCTCTCAACTGTCCAGATTTTCACTTCTTATTATTGGTCTATTCCTGATAAAATTTGTGGTTTTCTGGCAAATCACTGAGGATTGAAATAACTAAGTAATGACAAGACAAGTAAGCTGACAAAACAAGAGGTACAGCAAAAGGGGAAGGTACTTCCATTTATAGAAGGTCATAATACCTTTTTTGCTCTTCTGAAATCTGGGAGCACTCCCATTTAAAGAATTCCCTCATTTTATTCCTGGTCTCCCCAAAAGAAATCTCTTTTACTGGGGAATCCCCCCATTGGACTCCTCCTCTGGAGAGGCATATTCTAAAGGGGAAGTAATTTGTGTAGAGTATGCTAAGGAATCCTCATCAGAGAGAAGAATCATCAGCATCATCAGATAATACCTGTTCCCTAACCCTTTTAACAGGAGAGGATGTGTAAGAAGGAACAGAAACAGCAGAGGAAGGCTTCAAAACCTTAATCAGCCCCTAAGAAAAAAAGTATTCCAGTCAGACTGTGGAAAGGAAGGGGTTTGAGAGTGTTTGGTTTTCTGTTTTTTTCTTAACATGCATTTCAGCACGATGAGTTGTGGAAGAACTTGACTTTGTTTTGACATCTGCGACCGACTCTGGAATCTGTTCCCTAACTGGAGTAGGAGGTACATCCCTAGGACCCTCAAGCACAGTGAGCAGTGGTTCCCCTTGTCTGTCTGAAATGGACGTCTGCATTGCCTGTGAGGATGTGCCTAGATCGGATTCCATAATTGCTTCTGATGAGGTACTCGTCGAGGAACTGGACCCAACCTCTGAAGGTAACACCGGGTCTTCACTAACCTCAAGGGATACATGTGTGGAATGAGGCACAGCTGAAGTGGATTCAGGCTTAGGCTTACTGAACTTCCTCTTCAAAATCAGCTCAGCCGAAGGACCCACAGAACCCTGTATAATGTCCTTAGCCAGACTTTTAAGCTGTTGATTCTCTAAATAAAGATTCAAAGCCAAAAGTCGGCTACCTAAAGTTTTTGGGACAAAGGCCTGAAAGATGGAACAAAACCAGTGGTCGTGATTGGGGCCTAAGCAGAAAAAACAAAGATCATGGCTGTCTTTATGTGGAATCTGCCTTCCACACCAATGCTTGCCTTTCCTGGATGACATGAACTAAGTACAAAAGGCAGTAGCAAAGAAATAAATCCCCAACGGGGCACATATCTGAAAGCTGGCAACAACCAATGGAATCAGGCAGCAGACCGACATACGAGTCAAGCGTTCTGAATGGTGGCAGAAAAGTTCTGAGGATTGTTCGTGTGGATGTCCTTTTATGGCTGACGTCAGCACATACATGCAATGCCCCACGTACCTTGCAGTAGCTAAAAGCTGTTGTATGCTGGCCGGGCATTGAGTCACTTGGGCGGATGACTTCCCACATGTAAAGAATACTGCAACATAGAAGAGAAGGACATCTATGGCTATGGTAAGATTTTAAAGAACTATTCTTTATTGTAGCAGCTTTCTAAGTTTATATGAGCAGTATTTAAAAATTGTCCCTATTTTTTGGGCCTTTGTATCCCTATTACTTTTGGCTTTGTCCAGATTTCTTGCACTAAAAAGTTAAGAGGTATGCTCAGAGCTAAGACCCTGCACACCCCTAATGTAGAGGACTGCATCCCTTACCCCCTCTAACTTACATATGACAACTATGAGTTCGCACAATACAAGAGAAAAAGGAAATATTCTGTGTCTGTAATAGTTTCTAGGCCATTCATTCTTTTCAAACTACATTTAATTCTTTAAATTTAATTAGGACAAAATGTATTCGAAAAGACAGCATTCAACTTTGTACAGGTGATCCCTGTATGTGTATTTCTTTTTCAGGGATGATACATGAAAGAAATCTCCCAATGTATATGTACTGAAGGCTAAAGATGCAAAAAAGAACACAAATCACCCTGATTTTGAAACTGGCATATGAACTAAGAGGTACTGAGTTCACAGTTTCATAGGTTAGCACCAGTAAGGTAGTCTGTGCAACCATATATAACCTATCTATGCAGTCTAGGAAGTATAAGGGCCATTCTGCTAAATCCTAGGGTATATTTGTGTAAACCCATCCAATCATCAGGACTTAACTTGAAGTAGGCTAAGATCTTTACAGTTTAGCAAGCAAGGGAAGTTTGTTCCACAGGTAATGAATCCTTTAGGTAGTGAAACTATCCCTTCAAGAAGCCCTATTTATTTTGTGGTGTAAGTTGGGAATTTTGGAAAGTGTGTTCCTAACATTACCAGTATTTCTAAGATAAAACAAAGAGTGAGAAGGTCACACTGAAAAAATAATCAGTAAAAACTAAATGAAAACTCCAGCCAAGCTAGAACTTCCAATGAGTGACCTCCCAAACCTCCTGTGACAGAGGCACATGGGATATATGCAAATGACCCTTACAAACTTTATACCCAGCTGATGTCCATTATCATTAGGGTGACTGCAAAATATCCCAACTAACAAATTAAAACAAAGAGTGAGAAGGTTACACTGAAAATCCAGTTTATATCCCATGTGCCTCTGTCACAGGAGGTTTGGGAGGTCACTCATTGGAAGTTCTAGCTTGGCTGGAGTTTTCATTTAGTATTTCTAAGATAGAAAAGATCTATTAAAACAAGGTCTTTTGTATTCCAAAAGGCAAGATGGAGATCTCTACGAAGAAGCCTATAAAGACAAGAAAAAGTGAAAGACTTTTTACGTTATCCACATAACTAAGGGAGCCTTGCCCCTTGATATTTTTGGTAGGAGACTGAGTTCTGTCCTGCTAGGATACATATTTGCTGAGATACATACCACAGTAGGCATATTCAGTGATTGGTCTAATAAAGGTATAATACAGGAGGACTTAGACCTCTGTATATCTTGGTAATGTAATATATTTTTGATAATTAATTAGGCAATGAAAAAAATTCTTACTGTAAATGATTCTTTTTTTTCTCAAATATTTTTTTATTTTCAATTAAAATAACATTTACATAATATTTTTAAATATTTTAAACAACAATATACAATATTTACAATAGCCTGACTTTCAATTATATACACTGTATGTTATTAAATATAGAATTAACAGATCAGTTATCAGAGATACAATATTGATTATTGCAGTGTGTCCAACAAGGATATAACTTTCTTCCAAGGATTATTTACCAATGGCCTGGGATAGATTCGTAGTTCTTTGATTTTTATTTCCAGCAATGCAGTTGTCTTCAGTAAAGTGTAGAATTCTTCCAAGGTCGGGGGTGTATTTCAATTCCACTTTCTGGTTACGCATTTCCTAGATATAGCAAGTATTGTTCATAACAAATACATATTTGTCTTATTCAGGTAGGGACCTTCATTTACATTTAGTATTATCAATACTTTAGTTAAGGTAAAGGATTCCTTAAATAAAGCTTGTAAAAAAATGATTGATTCCATTCCAATATGATTTAATTTTATTACATTCATAAAAAATATGAATCCAGTCTGCTTTATTTGACTTTTCACACCTCCAGCAAAAACCATTTGTAGTAGTACTGAACTTTTTAATTCTATCTGATGTTAAAAATGCTCTATGTAAGTATTTCCAGTTAAATATTTTCCAGTGCAATGTGTTAGAGGTGTAATTAACTGATAGTAAGATGTTACTTTTAATTTCTTCTGTTAACTGCAATGACTGACCTTTTGTTAAGAACTGCCAGTACGATGGTTTGGGATTTGTTTTATATATTATTAACTCTATTTAGATTTGAAATGGAATTTTTATTTTCACAACTATTATATATAAATTCATACAGAAGACTTATTAGATTTGGAATATCTTTAAATGAGGAATTATTAATTAATCTGTATAAATCTTGAGTGTACATTAGAATGCTTTGTAAGGTTAACCAGTCCTGTGTTGGAATATTGTAAGCAGTTTTTATCATATGTATATCTAAAACATTTAATTTATTTACACATTGAAACCAGCATAAGCATCCATTTTGTTCCCAGGAGGTTATTGTTTCCTTATATATTTTGTGAGGAAAGTTCTTAGTGATGGTAAATGGGGTTAAAAGGTCAAACAAACGTTTTAGATCTATTTTGCATTAGTAAGTTTCTTAAAGGAATTGATGTAATGATTAATCAGTGTTGTTTTTAGAAGGTTTTGTTATATTATATTGTATACTTATGCATAGTATGTACCAGGGTTTGTTTGGTTTGTCTACTATTAAATTTTTTTAACAGATTAAATTAATTTGTTAATATAGCCATTGTTAATTCTTTCCAGTTGGCAAATTAATTTGGGTTTATCCAGTCTATTGTGGTTTTAAGCACAGATGCTTTTATATATATTTCTATTTCTGGGGAGTTCAATCCTCCTTGTTTCCAGGGTCTAATGTGATGAGTTAGAGCTACTCTATTCTTTTTGGAATACAGTACAAATTTTATTAAACATGAGTTTATTTCTTTAAGAATGCATCTATCAGGAATTAACTGTATTGCTAATCCAGCATATAGTATTTTTGGCAGTAAGACCATTTTTATTAATTGCAATCTGTCTTCAAAAGTTAATATAATTTTGTTCCATTTTTCTATATATATTTTTATTGTTTCAATAATGTTTTTATAATTTATTAATATTGTTTCGTTTATATTTTTGCATAACACTATTCCTAAATAATTTAGTGTAAGTTCTTGTTTTCCTATGATGGATTTATCTGTAACTTGTAGTTCTTTTTTCTTATTTAAAAATAGAAATTTAGATTTTGATCTATTAAAGTGTAGACCTGAAATCTTATAAAATTTCTCCATTACTTCTTCTAGCTCTCCTAATGACTCTCTGGAGTTTGAAAGGGTTAATAAAATATCAGCAAAAAGCATTATTTTGCATATGTACTGGTAACAGACTTCTATTCATTTTATTCTTGGATTATTGCGTATTATTTCTGCAAGTATTTCTATAGCCAAAGCAAATAAAATAGGAGAAAGGGGGGCATCCTTGTTTAGTACCTTTCGTTATATGGATAGATTCTGAGGTGAAAGGACCTAATTTAATGTAGGCTAAGTTATTAATACATATGTTTTTTAGTAATAAAATGAAGGGAGGAGGAAATTCAGATAATGCTAATGCTTTAAATAGATATTCCCAGCTGAGTGAATCAAAGGCTTTTTCTATGTCTAATCTGATTACAAGTGTTTCTCTATCGTCTTTATTCACATAATCTATAAGAGTAAGTATCATTTTAATATTATCATGTGTGTGCCTGTTATATAAAAATCCAGTTGATCATTATTAATTGTCTTTGAAAGTGGGATTTTCATTCTGTTAGCTAGGATTGACATGAATATTTTGTAATCATTATTCAGTAATGGTATAGGTCTGTATGAGGTGCAAAGGTCTGAAGATTTATTATCTTTTAGAATTGGTGTTATGAGAGAATATTTCCATGAGGGTGGTATTTTGCTTCTGACTGGACTTCTAGCAAAGTTTTATGAAAAAGGAAGATTACTGTTGAAGGGAAGAGTTTGTAAATTTCCGTAATTATACCATCTATCCCTGGAGCTTTGTTAGATTTACTTTCTTTTATCTTGTCAACAATTTCTTTGTAGGATATAGTTTTTTGTAGGTCTAGTTTTAAGTTTTCTGGAATTTTTTTTATATTGATCAGGTTTGTATTTAAGTTTATTTGGTTGGTATCTAAATCTTCTTTTTTGAGGTGTTCCATATAATGGAACCGAAATGCTTCAAGGATGTCTCCTCTATCTGATACTTTTCCCCCTTTCATTTCATGATATACACTAGTAATGTTATTTGCTTTAGATTGTATTTTAATTCTTTTAGATAAGTTATGTAGATACTGGGGGAGGTGGCTAATGAGTTTATTTTTAATTTTTCCAAGGCTAGACAAGTTTTGTGTGTTAGAATTTCATTATATTTCTATAAATGATTCTTGATCAGAGGAAGGGTCAGTGTCAATGAATATGTCCAGCTAATGATGTGTGACCTTTAGTGAGGTTTCATTAATATGATAACCAGAGTGAAAGATTGCACTACATTTTTTTTAATTAATTCTAAAGCCATGGTCAGAATACCAGATACTGACTCTGTCTACCCTTCTTGGAGAATCTAAGAGTCTGAGGGGAAATCAGTAATGGCAGCAAGTTTCCACTTGTTCACAAACTTGGTCATTTAAAAAACCTTGGATATTTGTCTTCACACTAAAGAAGCAGATGTCAAAGAGAGGTTTACCAGCATAGAGCCATGAGGGACCCCCACTAGTGACTAATACATTAGATGAGAAGGCAATACCTTATGTATACAATCAGTGAGCCAGTTAGTAATCCACTGAGTAATATAGGGGCTAGTATTTAATCTGGTAAATTTACCAACAATGTCTGCATGGAGAGTCATATTGAATACATTCACAAGGTTAAGATAAGCGGCATGGACAGTGGCTTTAATCATATCTTGCAAAAAGTCAACCATATTAAGCAAACAAGATCTACCATTCACAAAACCATACTTGACTGGGTTTGCCTGTTTCTAAGTTACCAATTTCACTGTTAATGAAGTTCACTAAGACCTACTTTGGTTTACATGTGATACTATTGAGGCTAATGGAACATTAGATTACCAAGATCAGTTGCAATGCACCCTTGTATAGATGCATCACAGCCACTGTTCTCCAGATCTCAGACCCATAACTGAGGAAAGGCTAAGATTAAATACCTTGAGGAAGTGGAGGGTCAATAATAGCACATTATAATGGCAACAAGGTAGCCTTTTAGATTGTCTGGGCCTATGGAGCTATTATTTTTTTTTTTATAACTTCTGGGTTTTGGTTTGTAGTAAAAATGAAGGAGCAGTGTTTAAAGATTCATGGGAGAGGCTTATTGAGGGGTGAGGGAGTGAAAAACTTTGAGCTATTTTTGTCAGCCAGGACATTTGCTATAGCTTCACCATCAGAACAGGTAATATTCACTTTCAGTTCAATGTAGTATCAACAATTACTTGTAACACTCATAATGTAGTGGAAGAAAGCCTTGTGATTATCCTTCTTAGAGGGGGATACCTTGAATTCATACTCAACTTTACTATTGATGCATTTAAGATCCTTTCAGACCTTTTTATACTCCTTTTGACTGATGGTGGAAAGTTTTATATAAACTATATAATTTTCTCTTCCTATTATAATGCTTGTCTGTTTGAGAGTTCCACCACAGGGGCTTGCTCCTGAATTTCCCCTTATACATATGCCTACTAGGTTTCAACTTACATGCACATTGATTGAAATGGCTATAAAAAGCATGGGTAGTTGCAGTGGCTATTGAGATCAGGTCAGCAAGGTAGATAGCACTTCAAATTTTTTAAGGCTCTCAGACAGGATTATAAGGTTGTCTTTAGAATAGTTCATGAGTTGTACTTGAATTTATGGGGAGTTTAGTACTAACTTTGAGAGGAGACGACAGTCTTGTAGTCAGAACTTTTATTAGTGATGGGATAACATTAATAATTGTAAAGACAAGATCAAATATATTTCATCTGTGGTGGGAATTGGACCATTTGCTCTATGAATCGGTATTAATGAATTGTAGGAGATATGGACATATTTCTTGTTAAATGTGTAACACTCCTGAATGATTTATAGATGATGAAAACCACTGAGAATTACGTTGTTATAATTTACAAATATGGAGTCTAGCATGTAAATTTACCTGTGTGGTCCTAAGATGACACTGAAGGAGATCTATAGTTGGCATTGATGTGTTAATTGACTATATCAAATGTGACAAAAATGTAAAGGAGTTTGATTTCAGAATATTGAAGTATTTAGCATGCATTAGTATTTGAGAGGACAAAAACAGATAGTCCATTACTGACTGCTGATGGTGTGAATGAGGGCTAAGCACTTTTACACTGTTACAGAGGTAATGTCATCAGAACACCGAAATGAAGCTTATTTATCACAATGTATATGAATGTGTTCAGGTGTCAGGAAAGCCTCCAAATCCTTTAGGCAATTGATTGTTCAGATGCTTAGTACCCAAATGTTATTTGAATCAGAATTTCTTAGGTTGGAATGTCTAACAAATGAACATGGAAGCAGAAGAGGTCTTAACCAGTATGTGGAAGCTCTAAGAAGATTGGTTAAGATCATCCCTCATAAAGCAGGTCAGCCTCTCAATCATCACCTCCTTTGCTGATACGCATTGGATCTCCCTGGAATATTACTGGTCAGTAAGACAATTGTAGATCAGTTATTTTTAATTTGAGACTGTGGCATCATTCCTATTGAAGGCAATATACTGCTCAAGAGAAGTGCTGTACCTCCCTTGAGTACATCATATAGAGCCTTATTGTACCTCTGTGTATCTTTCCAAAATAGCGCATTTAAGATCATTCACCCTGACATGGGCAACAAACAGCATACTCATACTTGGAGTGAAAAGACCATGATCCTATCCTTACATAGACTGGTGAGTGGTATATCAGTGTGCCTAATTATAGAATCATATATTACTGATGAACTCCCATGTGTATCTTCAGGCTCAGGAGTTTTTATGGGAGTAGGTGTGGAGCCAGGGTGACTCACTTAGGTTGTAGGTGAACGTAGATGTGAAGATATGTAGAGTGACTAATGTTAGGTGGTCAAAGTTTATTCAGATGTGTTCTCATTTGTGTAGGTAATGGTCTCTCATTTTTGCAAAAGTGGGTATGATTTTAGGTGCTTGTGATGTAGTGTTTGATTTTGAATATAACTTCTGGGTTTTGGTTTGTAGTAAAAATGGAGGAGCAGTATTTGAGGATTCAAGGGAGTGACTTATTGAGGGGTGAGGGAGTAGTGGGCCCAGATAGCTTAGGGGTTAAGGTCTTCACCTCCCATGCACAAGGTATAAGGTTTGATCCTTACCTCCGACCAATGCCTATTTGGAGTTTGCATGTTCTCCCTGTGTCTCCATGGGTTTCTCCCATGTCCAGAAAACATGCTGAGTGTTTCCATCTCTAAACTCACCAATGAATGGAGCTGTGGGCAGCAGGACAGACTCTATATGGTGCCCAATAGGGGAAAGAGTTGTACAGACCAACTGCTTTGAGCATCTACTGTGGTGCGCAGTATCCTCAAGATAGGAGAACATGGATCACATATGGCTCTAGGTGATTCTGTCATGTTGACTAGTGTCGCCAAAAATGGGCATGGATAGTTACCAGTGATAAGTGGGTTGAGGACCCGGCCTACTCTGACCCACACCAGGGACCCATGCTAATGGTGGGAGGGGTATATGTGCTCCTATTGGCCAGTGTGTGCCCCCCATAAAGCCCAGCAGCCCTGGGTCAGTAAGCTACTTGCTGGTCGGTGTCTAGTTGCCCAGCCTGGGTTACCTGGGATAGCTCTGTTGAGCGAAAGCTAGACATAAAACTAACCAACCTGCCAAACATGAACTGAGAATTGCTACGCTTAATGTAGGTTCAATGACAGGATGCAACTTGGCAGTGGATGACATGATGATCTGGAGGAGGCTGGACATCCTATGTATCCAGGAGATGAGATGGAAGGGCAGTACAGCAAAGCCACTTGGCTTGGGATCCAGGGTCTACTACTCAGGTGGAGGGCAGGCTAGAAATGGTGTAGGAATTGTGGTGAAAGAGAGGCTTCAGAAGGCAGTAAGGGATATCATCAGAATTAATGACAGACTCATGGCAGTCAGAGTCCAGTGTAATGATAGGGCAGTATTCATAATCTCAGCCTATGCTCCACAGCAAGGCTGTGATAGTGAGGAAAAGAGTGCATTCAGACAGCAGTTGCAGGACCTACTAGATAAAGCAGGACAACATGAATTGGTATTTATAATGGGTGACTTACAGAACAGGATATGAGGACTGCCTGAGTCCACACGGGTGGGGGCAACAGTAATACAGAAGGAGAAGCCATTCTAGACTTCTGTCTGGCAAATGGCTTGATAGTAGCCAACACATGGTTCAGAAAGAGAGACAGTCACAAGATCACATACAAGAATAGTCAACATGATTGCAAAGTCATCCCCAGTGAAACAGTTGGCCCACAGCATAAACCACTAGTTGCCACAATCAGCTGCAAGCAGTGGTCAGAGAAGGCTCTAAGGTCAACAGAGACCAGGCTGAAGACCTGGAAGTTGACTGGAGAGAAAGTATAACAGTTCAAGGAATTACTCAGGGCTCTAGCACCCCAAGAAGAGGAGGAAATAGGTGGAGTTGAACAAGAATGGCAGCACCTAAAAACAGCATGTGTTAGGACTACAGAAAAGATATGTGGCTGAGCCAGGTATGGAAATAAGGTACATAAGGAAAGCTGGTGGTGGAATGCAGAAGTCCAGGAAGGCATCAAAAGAAAAAAGGAGTGCAGGAAAAAGTGGGAGACAGAAAAGACTGACCAGGTTAGGAAGGACTACTGGTTGGCTAAGAAAGAAGCTAAGAGAGAAGTTGCAATAGCAAAGAATAGGGCATCGGAGGCACTGTACCAATTTCTGGAAAGTGACTCAGTAAAGGCACAAAGAAACTATATCAGGTTGCAAAGCAAAGACAGAAAGATGAAGAAGATAGTCAGACACCCTTCATAAGGGATGCCAGCAACAACCTGCTCACCAGCCCAGAGGACATCAAAAGCAGATGGAAGGAGTATTTCCAGCAGTTTCTGAATGAAGAAAACCCCACAGTAGCTGTACTCTCCCAGAAACAGCCTACGATGTAAGAAGAAGAGGAGCCTACCCTAGAACAAGTGAGAACACCACTAAGGAAGATGAAGTCAGGGAAAGCAGCAGGCTCAAATGAGATCACAGTAGATATGATAAAAATGCTGAGTGAGATACAGGAGAAATGGCTCCTGAGGGAACTAATAGCAGTGTGAAGAGAAAGTTGTATCCCAGATGACTGGAGAATAAGCATACTCATGCCACTGTACAAGAACAAAGGAAACATCCACAACTGTGGGCAATACAGAGGCATCAAACTCCTATGACATTGCATGAAAGTTCTGGAGAGGGTGATTGATAAATGTATACACAGATTAGTAGAATGTAAGATGGGAGATGAGCAGTTTGGATTCAGATCAGGATGCAGCACAACTGACCCGATGTTTGCATTGAGACAGATACTTGAGAAGAAGTTAGAGATGAGGAGATAGTTCAACTGGGCATTCCTAGACTTGGAAAAAGCATATGACAAGGTCCCAAGAAAGCTGATCTGGGCAGTACTGCGGTGGTTTGAAGTCCCAGAAACATTGGTAGAATTAGTGCAGGCTATGTACAAGGACCCAATGACTCAAGTACAGACAGTGTTCGGCCTCACAGAGGGGTTCTCAGTGGGTGTACATCAGGGTTCAGCTCTGAGCCCACTGCTGTTCATACTGGTGATGGACTACATTAGCAAACAGGTTGGAAGGGACAGATCAACAAAGCTGTTGTATGTAGATGATGTGGCAGTACAGGCAGAATTTGAGCTAGAACTTCAGCAAAGGATAGGAGAATGGAATGCAAATCTGAAGGCACATGGGATAAAATCAAGCACAGATAAGACAGTGGTAATGGCAGCAAATTGGGGAAATCAGAAGAAGCTGAGACTAGAGATAGAAGGGAAGATAGTGGAACAGGTAAACAGCTTCAAGTTTCAGGGAGGAGTAGTTGAGGAGAAGGGTAGTCTGAATGAAGAGGTCAAAGCTAGAATTAGAGGGGCTGCAGCCAACTGGCATAGAGTATCAGATGTAGTCTATGACAGAAGAATGCCAAAGAAGCTGAAAAGTAAGGTGTACAAGATAGTGGTGCGACCAGTACTAGTGTATGGTACAGAAACATGGGCAGTAAAGGCAGAACAGTTGAAGAAGCTAGAGGTGATGGAAATTAATTGCCTGAGAAAGGTGATAGGATGCACACTGTGGGACAGACAAAAATGAGGACATAAGAGCAGAAGCCAAAGTAGCTCCATTTGCAGAAAAGATCAAAGAGAACAGATTACGGAGGTTTGGGCACATGTGTAAGAAAAGCAGAAGACAATCTGGTGAGGAAGATTTGGGACAGACAGGAAGAAGGTAAGAGGAAGCGAGGACGTCCAGCAAAGAGGTGGATGGATCGTGTGAAGGAAGATATGTGACAGTCAGGCATGAGTGTTGAAGAAGACAGGTGACACTGAATCGAGAGAGTTGGTGACAGTTAACACGATACCCTGACCCCATGTAGAAAAATGGGAAAGGGGGCTGATGATGATGATCTAGTGTTTAGCTGCTTACTGATACGTGTTATGCATGAGAGGTAAGCCTCCAAATTGAACACATATTTACATCTCTGACAAGTAGTATCAGTTAATGAAAATGTAGAGATTGTCAGTAAGCATGAAACAGTTGCTACACAACCTTAGGAATTCCTGAAAAAAGCAGCTGTCTGCAGAAGAGGACAGAGTGAATTGTAAACCCATGTTCACAGAGCACAATAATGTTACCTTTTATTAGTGACCTAAGTGGTGAAATACCACAAAGATCAAGTAGATGGAACTGTCAAACTGTCCTTCAAGTAAATGAATGAAACAGATCACTAGATTCATTTTTAACTAGGTAGACCTCAGAAAAACAAGACGAAACACAGAAAACTTTAGTCATACACTGGTAATTCCAAGAAAAGATTATGAATTTAGCTGTCATTTTTTTCATTTTTTATGAAATCAGCTGTCTTGGTTCTATGAGTAAGCTAGAAATCAGCACAAGTGCTGTCAGGCCAAACTCATGTGAAACAAGGGCAATAAACAAACGCAATCCACTTACTGCAGCCATACTCCCAGAAGGTTAGTAAACTACACTTTGGCACTATCAAATTAGGGTGAACCTTCTATAAAATGATGTTGTTGTGTCTTTCGGCTTATCCCGGTTAGGGGTCGCCACAGCGGAACTCCGGTCCGCTAATGTTTGGTAGTGGATTTTTTACGTGCCGAGTTACCAGCCCTGACGCACAACCTTCAACGAAGGCACGCCCATTCACGCATGCCTCCACACAGAAGGCGCTCTAGCTGAGAATCGAACGGGACGTCTTGCTGTGAGGCGACAACGCTACTGCAGCACCACTTGATAATGTTTAAAATAAAAGGTATTCTGAAACAACTGCAGTTAAGTTCATGCATAACTGTGCATCAGGAACATGTATTGTAGTTTATGAAATGCATGTAATAATATGAAACAATACTGAAAAGCATTTTTCATAAAGGCTTTACTGCAAAATCAGGAGAGTATGAACAACTTCTAGTTCAAAACTAGATCTAGACGCAGAACCCAGACTACAGATCTTAGTGATGGAGTAATTGAATTATTTATCTGTCTAGCTATTGCTTGATTGGCATTTATTAAATGGGATAGTCTGACTGAGCACAACTAATCCTTTTCAGCAGAAACCTAGTAAAAAAAGCTCCGCAGATACAATTGCGCATCAGAAGCTGTACCACTTTGACACTTTTTCAGGGAATGACTTTGTTACAAACAAACTGAAGTAGAAAACAAATGATAACTTTTCAGATTCAGATCCTTTACCTTACAAAGTATAATGCTGGAGACAGTCAAGTACTATTGGTGGAAACATTTAGCATAGTTAAAGAGTAAGCATCTATTTTATAAACAAAACTAATACAAGAACAGTGATAGTCATACAAATGTTAAGAAAACATCTGAAACTGGAATCTATATAAAAAACACAGCTGGAGTTCAATATTAATTAAAATCTCTTAGTGTAATGGCATACTATGTAATTGCATCTCAACAAGTGCAACTGGTTAGCAGAAACTCATTCAAAACAGTTGTGTATTAAAAACACTTTATACAATGGTCATTTTGTTAGTATTTTTGTATAGTGCTGTATTGTTGCGAGTCCTCCATTTACATTTTTTGGCAAGAAAATATGAGGAAAGCATCAGTCCTGTAGTCTCCTGCTATACAGGTGCATCTATCTAAAGACTTCCACATGAAGGACTTATTCTCTTTAGGACCTGACCATGATATTGAGACTAAGCAGTTGTTTACTAAGTTCAGAAAAACTAATACATTCAGAAGACTTAAGGCCTTACTCTTATTTCTCTTTTATAAATATTTGAATTGATTCAAAATACAATCAACAAATAAGAACCTCATAAATAAAAGGAGCTGTCCAAAGCAAAAACAGGTGAAAGGGAGATGAAAAGAGTGATCTTAAGATAATCTGACTTTTTCAGATAAACAAAGCAAAAATGGAGGAACGGGGGAATGAAAAGAGTGAGGAGCCAAAAAAGTCCTAATAAAAGGGCTACTTCAGATAAGCGTAAGCAGAGTAGGCTGTCATTATGCTGTCAGGAAGTTGTTCCTTCTTCTATTACAACTTTTCATACTAACTCCTTAAAGCTAGTTTTAAAACTGTTCAGACCCAGTTCACTGGCAGTGGGTCATATGCCACTGAAAATAAAGGCATCACAAATGTCAGTTCTTGTTTCTGAACATACTAAAATTATTTTTACAATTACAAGTGAGCAGCAGCAGGATTTAGACTAATTTGAAAACTTTAAGAACTTGCAGATCTCAGCTTTTAAAAGTGAAGGTTTGTTTGGAACATTGAGTTCCCTATTGTGAGAGTCTTTTCTCCTGACAGTTACAAATAAAAAGTTACCCATGAGAGAATACTTTAAAGTCATTCAGGAGGGAGTGTTTGTCAATGGTATCAAGTATTTGTTCTGCAGTTTTATTGTAGACAGATAAATGAGAAGATTTTCATGTGTCTTTGAAGGTATCTGAGGGGAAAAGTAAAAGGAAAGCATCAGTGTCTCAACTGACCGTTCAGGAGGACAAAGACTTCTGTATGTGTCCCACACTGATTCTTGTCTGGAGCATGACTGAGACTACGAGTTGACTTTCTGTGGATTCATCATCCATCAAACTGGAGATATTTAAAAAATGCTGCAGCTTAAATGAACTGGTCCATCCCCTATAGCTGGCATATATTTAAAGATGTTCAGGTCCATACCCCTAAAATAGCTAACGTAATATATAGAGTGCTGACTGACAGGTCTGGTGAATGCAATAATCAAGAAGCTAACCCACTGACAGTCTCAATCTTTCTCACATCAGAAAATATGGCAGGTGGCTATCTTTCTTTTCCCTTTGAAAGGAAATCAGGATTATTTCACAGCTAAGGAGACATGAAAAGGAAATCAAGATTATCTGACAGCTAAGGAGAAAAGATGTATACTTCAAGTAATCTAATCATAAGGTCATTACATTTCTTAGCATATATGTTTAAATGTCAGAGTTCAGTTCTTAACCTGATACAGGAATGTTCTCAGAATTTACCAAAAGAGAATATCAAGAACAAACTGACAGACTCACCTGTACATCAGACAAGCTAGGCTAACATACATACACTGAATTGTATTCATGCCGTAGATTAGGGCTTTTACCTAAGTGGATGGGTGACATGGTACATATACCTCTCACTCCCCATTGCTTCCCAGATGACTTCTGAGGGGTTGGGTCTTCTAACTGGACATTGGTCTTCTCTCTCTCTCTGTCTCTTTGTGTGTGTGTGTGTGTGTGTGTGTGTGTGTGTGTGTGTGTGTGTGTGTGTGTGTGTGTGTGTTTCCTATAGCCATGACAGAGACTACAAAGCCGGGCATTAGGAAATGTGCAGAGTGTGGCCATAAACTACCCCCTTCGGATAGCCACACTCTGTGGGTGGTATGCTTGGGAGTTCCACACCTAGACACCTACTGTTCGATCTGCACGGTCTTCAACACCCCGTGCATTGATATATAGGAGGAATATGTTAATTCTAAAAGGCCTCCTTCCTCCTCCTTCTTCTGAGGCTTCTACTTCATCTTCCTCCAGCCTGGCCTCTGGAACTCAACCTCCCACCAAGAAGGCTGGAGACAGGGAGAAGCACCGCCATAAAGAGCGGGACTGGTCTACAAAGTCATCCCCGACTGCTCTTCCTTGGCTGAGCCCCTGGCCAAAACCCACCCGGATCTGAGCCCTGGCTCCCTTCTGCTTCCGTTGCTTCGCTTCTCGCTAGAGCTGGAGGTAATTTGGGCTCAGTCTCCCTTCTCAGCTTCTCCCCGGTGCCACCCCAAGCCCGGATTTGTGGCATCTTCCATTCAGTCCTCTAGGAGTTTGTCTGAAGCCGAGGTGGACAAGATGATGTGGAAATTCATCAGGGCCCACATCCAGTTGGGAGTCCTGCCTGCTCCATCCTCCTCTGGGGCTGGGGAGGATACAGTCTTCCTTCTTACCGATTACTGCTTCTCAGATCTGACCCTCGGTTTTGGAGTTGTTGAGTCTGAGGTTCCCTGGTGTCAAGGGGTCAGCGCCAATGATTCCAGGTATCTTGACGCCAACTGTTGTCCTGAATGGTTTGGCCCTGACGTTTTCAGAGCTGACCGACTCTTGAGCCAAAGCCTCTGTGTCGGATCTGAGGGGATAGCATAGACTTCTATGCCTTCAGAGTCGTCTCTTCCTCTAGGAGTTGCGGCATCAGGAGGCTCGGCTCCGGCTCCTCCCTTGGTGCAGGGAGTGGCGGATCTGGTCCTGGCCAGCCCAGATTCGGGGATCCATTCACCTTCTGCCTTCAACTTAGTGGAGAGGATCCTCTCGGCCCCTTCAAGACCCTTGACACTTTCATCCTCGGAGTCTGTCCTGGCTCCCTCACTTTCTGGGCTGGAGTCTGCCATCCTTCCCCCTCAGAGACAGCCTGTTGCCACTTCGCACCAGGAGGTCCCCCCCTCCCCCGGGAACTTCCAGAGGCTTCTAAGTCCTCCCCAGAATTTCCCCCTGAGGAGCCCCCTTGGAAGCACACTTGCAAGAGGAGGCACTTGGACACATTGCTGGAGTCTCTCACAGAAGATACTGACTTGGAGGAAGGGGGAGAGTTCCTCTCGATCACCCCCAGAGGATGTGTCCTTTGGAGACATCATGGAAATCCTGCGTCAACATGGTGGGTGGTCTACCCAAAAGCCCAACCTGGATGAGTCAGTATTCCTGGAGGCATTTGGCTCAGGACTCTCTACTTCCTGGGTGCCCTCTCCCATGGATCCCCTTGTGGATCTAATATCATCTACGGTATGGAAGGACCCAGATACAGTTGAGCGTATCCCCAAGTGCCCGGACAAAGTACTCAGTGCTCCCTCAGATAGGCAGCAGTAGTCAAAAGGATCCTCAGTCGATGCTACGGTGGTTGTGGCGGCCACCAAGAAAGAGCTCACACAAGAGAGCTCTATCGTCCATCCTCCAGACAGGGAGTCTTGGGCCATGGACCATTTCTAGAAGCGGACTTACTGTTCAGCCACATTTGCCTTATGTGCACTGACCTACTTGGCATACGTTATCAGACTGCAGAGGGACCTGGTCAAAGAGGCCACTATGTCTGCCCCAGGGTTCATTTCGGGAGAGGAAAAAAGGTTACATCTATATCGAATACTTTCACGAGGCTCCTATCACATGCTATGGAAGGTGCCTTTAGAGCTGCCGGGACAGATGTAGCCATCAGGCGTCATACCTGGCTCTGACTTTGTGCTTTTTCAGAGTCCTTCAAGCCGTCAATCATGAATGCCCCCTATGATGGTTCCACCCTGTTTGGCAAAACGGTTCGGGATACCTTATTCCAGAGTGAGAAGGATGGGAAAACTTTGTCTGCTGTCTGGATCCGCTTCTCCAACCCGTACCGATCCTTCTCTAGGAATCAGCATGGGGTAAAGAAGATAAGGTTATGGAAATCTCATGGCTCTTCCCGGGATGCTCAGGATTCACCTTCTCCCAGAGGTAGAGGGGGATACAACAGATGCCGCCTTCATGGCAGAAGGGGCCTGAGGAACCAAGGGCCTTGGAATCCCTTCCCGGACAGATCCTTGCAGCAGCCTTGAAGGGTTACCCTACTGCTGGTCTCTGGAGGCAGTTGGGAGATGCCTATGTCTGCACCCAACAGCCTTGAAGTCCATCACTGAAGATCGTTGGGTTTTGCAGATAATATCCAGAGGATACTTGATCCCCTTTCTTCATCCTCCAATCCCTCCTAAACACCTCCCAGACATTCCACTCACGCAATGGGAGCAGGCAGCTGTAGAAATTTCCAGGCTGGTCGAAAAGCAAGCCATCCAGCCTGTCCTCCTAGACCAATCCGTATCAGGCATTTATTCCAGGTTCTTTTGAGTGCCAAAGAAAACAGGGGACTTAAGACCCATAATGGGTCTTTCAACCGTGAACCTGTCGGTTGCCAAGACAAAATTCCAGATGGTCACCCTTCAATCCATTCTGCCCTTCTTGCAGATAAACGACTGGATGTACTCGGTGGACCTCCAGGATGCATACTATCATATCCAAGACACATACTATCATATCAAGATTAACAAGCTCTCTGGGAGCCAGTCATTTTCAGTTCAGAGCTCTCCCCTTTGGGCTCACCACTGCCCACCCCCCACCCCCGGGTGTTCAAAGTAATGGCAGTAGTGGTGGCTCACCTGCGACTGCAGGTGTTTCAGGTCTTCCCCTACCTGTATGATTGGCTCCTTTCCACTCCCTCCAGGCATCAACTGATTTAAGCCAGGAATCATCTTCTCCAGACTGGTCATTACCTGGGTATAACCATAAATCTCAACAAATCCCAGCTGGCACTGATGCTGCTTCTCGATTTCATAGAGGCTCGGATAGATACTGCCTAAGGCAAGGTGTTTCTGCCTCCAGACAGACTATTATCACTCTGATATCATGTGAGTTACATCTTTAAAGCCTACCTTTCCCCAGCAGATTCAGTTCTTCGTGCACTGGGGTCCATAGTGACCATGATCATTCTCTTTTCATATGATAGTTCTTCAATGGACCTTAGCCATTCAGTGGTCCTTTCTAGACCTTCCCTTGTCACATCCTGTTCAATTGTCATGTGTTTGCAAGGACTCCCTTCTTTGGTGACTTTAATCCCTGGGCCTCCTTCAGAGTCATCTGTTTGTTCTGCCCTCCCCTGTGATCATGGTGACCACGGATGCCTCCCTGCTCGGGTGGGGGAGGGGGATTGCATGGGAAGGACTGTCCAAGGCATGTTGTCTTCTTTGGAGACCAATCTGATATCCTGGAGATGAGGGCGGTGCTTCTAGCATTGCAAGTTCTCCATGCCTTTCTTCCTCCAGGGACTATTGCTATACAGAAGGACAATATGTCAGTAGTCTGGTACATCAACAAACAGAGGGGGGAGGACCAGATCTTATCCCCTTTATCACAAAGTCCTGAGACTGTGGGAGAGGGCGATCTCCACCGGCCATATTCTGGTGGCAACGCACATTCCGTGGAGATCCGACATACTAACGGACAGGCTCAGCAGGTCTATTCTTCTGCCTTATGAGTGGTCTCTGAATCCTTCAGTAATAGAACAGATCTTTCTAAAATGGAGTCAGCCTTGCTGCAATCTCTTTGACTTTCTCTCCAACGTGAAGTGCAGCAAGTATTTCACTCTGAACCCCCTCCAGGGGAGCCCCCCCTCCCCAGACAGAAACACTGTCATTCATGCTTGGCCCTCCAGTCTACTGTATGCTTACCCTCCACTTCCTCTTATATCCAAGTTCATTCAGGAAGCTCGATGGCTGGGGCGCACAGTGATCTTCATTGCCCCTTTCTGGCCTCATCAAGTTTGGTTCCACTCTCTGTGGTCTCATGCAGTGTGTCCACCTTGGACATTAATCCCAGTTCCAGTTCTGATCATACATACTTCCAGGATCCCTTACCCAGACTTAGTCAGCCTGAATCTCATGACTTGGCTGCTCCAGTTCCCATGATAGTGAGGACTCCCAGGCTATCTTCTCCTGTCAAGAAGATCATGGTAGTGGCTCAGAAATCTTCTACAAGGAAGGTTTATTCGAATAAATAGAAGTGTTTCTTGATCTGAGCCTTTCAGCATGACCTGGATCCTTTCAGTGCGCCAGTCCCGGCCATTCTGGAGTTTTTGGCGGATATTTTTAATCATGGTGCTGGCTTTTCTACAGTTAAGGTACAACTGGCACCGATTTTTAACTTTCACATAGACGAGAACTTGGCTTCTTTGGCTTCTTCCAAACTTTATAAGGCCTTTTTGAAAAGTACCTTTCTCCTCAGGCCTCTGGTTAAGGACCCAATGCCCCCTTGGGATTTTACCTTAGTATTGCAGGCCCTGGTTTCCCCTCCTTTTCGAACCAGTGGCCATAAGTTGATTTACAGTTTCTGTTATGGAAGATGGCTTTTTTGGTTGCGATTACCTCAGCCAAGAGGGTTTCTGAGATCCAAGCCTTATTAATCAAGGCCCCCTATATGGTATTCCACAAAGATAGGGTGTCACTGCGAACTAATCCATTTTTTCTGCCAGAGGTGGCATCAGAGTCTAATATTAACCAGGTCATCAGTTTGCCAGTTTTCTTTCCAAATTTCTAGAATAAGAGAGAGTACAAGTTGCACATGCTCGATCTTCAGAGGCAACTACGCTTCTACTTGCATAGAACAAAATCTTTTTGTAAGTCTGATCAACTTTTTGTTTCATTTTCTAAACCTTTCTTGGATAAGCCAGTTTTTAAAGTTACTATTGCTTGATGGATTTCTGAATATATCTCATTGGCCTATCGAGCCAAAGGATTATCTCCTCCGGGGCATGTTCAGGCACATTTCACCAGATCTTTTGCTACTTCTGCCACTTTTTGGTCCAGAGTCTCCTTAGCTGATATCTGCTCTGCAGCTACCTGGACGTCTCCGCACATATTTGTCTCCCGTTATAAATTGGATCTTCTTTCCAGGGGCAAGACATCATTTGGTTCAGCCATGCTCCGGAACATCCTTCTATGAGGACCTCCCAGGGTTATTGGTAGCTGAGGACTTTGTCCCTCAGGTTGAAGATCAAATGAAAACAACAACTTCAGATAAAATGTATACTCACCAAAATGTTCCATTTGAGTTGTTGATTTTCATTTGTCTTCAACTGTCCCTCCCTCCTTCCCCCTGCCTTTTGTGGGCTGCATAGTAGACCGGATGGAAAAGTCTTAGCCCATCTAATTTGGCTTGTTTTTTCCCTTGCTAGACAATTTGTGGGTTATGTCAGTTTTTATGAGCATATTGTTTTAGATTGGGGTGCTGCGTTTCTGCAACAAACTTGATCTGAGGCGAGGAGGGAGACAGGGGCATTACGGGTAGGGGAGGAGCTTGGATCCGAAGCTGAAGTATTCGGCCAAGTTGGATCCGTGCCGGATCTGTCTCCCTCAGGGTGAAGATAAATGAAAATAAACAACTCAGATGGAATGTTATGGTGAGTACATAAATTCTTTTTAACAAATAGTGTAAAAATATCCATTAATACATAATGCTAACAGTTCTAAACTAGGCTGATATAATGATGACAATTCTGAAATAGGCAAAGTATGCAGACTCATATTAATGAAAATAAAGTTAACATACTATGGGTGAAGAATAAATCAAACAAACAAAATGCATAAATGACTTATTTCTGGCAATTAAAATGAAGAAAAAATATATGGCTATATAAAATGGTTACAGTGGGATGGGTGATGTAAGAGATGAGTGAAGTGTTATACTTGTATGGCTAGATGTATATATATATATATATATATATATTATATATATATATATATATATATATATATATATATATATATATATATATATATATATAAATAAACTAGTTATAAGTAAATGTATTTATAGATATAATTATTCCAGGTGTGGCATTACTAGTGTCTTGTCAGATAGATACATGACAGTTTCCACTGTCTCTGCTCAATAAAATTCATCCCAGAGCATCTTGGCCTTTGCCACAGCCACTCACACAGTGTGTTGTAATAATGTTCATTTCTTCAGCATTTTCCTCTTTAATCTTCTCCAGATCAATGTGTAAGTTCTCTGCAGTAACTAATGTTTGGGATTGTCTCGTCTTGTTGATACAGTATGTCTGCAGTCTGTAACTCTGTGCTCAGGGTGGTGGTAGGAATGCATGTACACTTCCTTCTAGTATACTTTGTGATGACAAACATCAAGACTGAGAGGGTGTTCTCAGTTCTGTACATCCCATTTCCTTTCTGCCCCTTTTAAAATTTAGATCCTGATCCTGCTATACATCCTACAAAATTCCCTATATTTGATACCAAAGAAACAGAAATATTTACCCAATTATCCCTAAAACCATAAGATCATTAGCCAGGATTCTCACTGACGTATATATTACCGGATAAGTATCACAAGTGCCACCATTTTCATCCTGTTATTTGTAGAAGCAGGTATGAAAATCTCAAGGCATTTTCATATATGACACTTATGGAGGGTGGCCACAGCATGCATCAGTGTGAGATCCCTGTTGTGCTGCCATGCATGAGCTAAAGGAAATGAGATGGTATAGAAAGAAAGTGCTTCAAAATTATCTCCTTTCTGAATCCCCTTGTATTGCTTAGAGGTAATGATCAACAACTATGTCAGTCTACACCTAGACACCTTCAAAGTTTCATACTTCTCTGTGCTTATAACATATCATGGGTCTTGTATTTCTTAACTTGGTATGATATATCTTATTCTTGTTATTTTTTTCTAACTTGATGCTATATACTTGCATCTGTTGTGCTGCTGATAATTGTTAAACTAGAGTAAAAAATGGGCATGTAACTATGTAGTTTTTTATCTGTTTACTATTGTTTACTGCAGTGTGAGCCTGGGATATGACTGGAAGAAAGTCAGTTGACCAGCTCACCTCCCTGGTGATCAAACTAATAAATAAATAAAGGGATGATGCTAGACATTGGACCAAGCCTCCACTTCTAACGCCCCCACATTTTCAGTACAAGTTGTCTCTTGTTTAGAGAAGGATCAATATTGCTATAGACACCAGCCGATGATGAAGATGTAGAAGATAACAACAGGAACAGTGTTTCTCCAGCATATGTACTTCGGGGTTGTGATTCCTGGGGCTTTCATTCAACTTTCACTACACAGCTGCCTATGTAAAATTATCCTTGCATCATGGGGGTAACCATTTGAGTCTTCTAACAAGTGCTTTGTTTTTGAACTCAAGCCTGAGGTGGCTTCTAGTCAAGGCACAGCTTAAGGTGCATGAGTAAACCCTTAGAGAGTATAGTTTGATGGCAGCTGAAGGTTCCATACAGTTCTGTCATAGTCCATTCCTGCATCTGATATGCATTTCCCCTAATAATGTGTGCCCATCATCTGATTCTTCCAGTGCCTTCTTGCCAGTCCAGTGAATTCCAATGCAGTAGATGAAAATAAGCTACTCAATTTCGAGATAGCTTAACAAAGCGGGAATTTCTCCACTCAAGAATCTGCCTGGGAGGTGCTTCAGTGGGACCAAAGCTGCTAGTTCTGAGGCAGATAACGACATGTGACCTGTCATCTATGCACCACCACCTTCCTCACCTTATCAAATGACCCTTCCTCTGGGGAAACTCTCAGGCTTAATTCCTTCAAGAACTGGCAAGCCTTCACACCAAAAATCAGTGAACCATTATTTGGGGATGAAGGCTGAGGAACCTGGGCAAAGACTGAGGAGTCCATAGTCATCCCCTCCTGTGGAATTTGTCTTGACGGATGCTGCTTTTGTTGAATGGAAGTATCTAGATTCTACTTTTTTTTAGCTCTTGAGAAGGCTGATACCCTCAGTAAATTCCCCCAGGAATAGGAGTTTTGTCCTATTGAAACATCCAAAGGCAGATTTCTATGTGATTTCTTCAGTCTACAGTACATTCCTGAGGCCACCACATCTTTATACCCTTTGACCTTTGAGAAGTTAATGCCAAAGAAGAGTGGCCCATGGACTAAACCCTGGGGTACACCACTAGTGATAGATCTTTTGGAGGAAGTAAAGCTACACAACCTAACTTCCTATTGTCTGTCTGTGAGCTGATTTGCTATCCAACATGTTACATAGGGATTGTCATTTAGATAGGCGAGTTTATCTGCCTTACCAAAGTGCGGGATGGTATTGAACATCTTTGCTTGGCTTAGGTATGTGGTGTGCTATGTTTCGCCCTCATCCACTGCTTCAGTAACTTTTTTGAGGAAGACAACCAGATTAAGTAGGCAGGACCTGCTCTGGATGAGAGCATTTGTTGGTTACCTGTATCTTTATTTATTAATTCCAGAAAGATCCTTTCTGTAGCCTCCGAAGTGAGACTGGTCAGGCTTATGTGTCTATAATTACCCAGGTCCATTGAAGGCCCACCTTCATACAAAGGAGTGACTGTTACTGCCCTCCATTCATCATGCATAAAATCTGTTTTGAGGCTAATATTGAGTAGCTTCAGTAAGGGGATCAGATAAGTCATGTTTTAGGCTGACCAGTAGGTAATCTGATATGTTCCCTGGCCCCACAGACATAATGTTCTTGGCCTTAAATAGTGCCTTGAAAACATGTTCTTGGGTGATTTGTGCAAGGGGGGGTTGTAGTTGTAAGTATGTGATATGAGAATATTGGAGGGGATGGGGGGTTGAAGCTTAAGCTAAATGAGTCCACTAGTGCACTGGCTATATACTTTGTTTCTGAGTATTCAGTATCATTTACTGTTAGCTCTGCACAGTGCTGGGCACTGTTTCTGAGATTTTTAACATAATTAAAGAAGGCATTGTGATTATCTTTCATCAGTGTGACAGTTTTTACCTGGTCGATTTGATCATGGTCCGGAATCCCTTGTTAAGTTTAGCAAGGAATCTTGAGAGTTACATTTATTTTTGTGTGCACTGAGTTTTGTTTTTCTTTTATTAAACAGCCTGTTTATATTTGAGATCCACCATAGGGATTTACATTTGAATTTGGCAAGTCTGCTCCACAGAAAAGACCGCCACCAGCCAGGATTCTAAAGGTACTCAGATTAATGGCTGCTTCAGTTCAAATGGTTCTTCATGCCAGGCTAAATATGAGAATGCTACATTGGATGCTTCAGACCCAGTTGGATAAATCCCATCAACCAATGCATCATACAGTCAGATTGTCACAGGCTGTCAGGAAAAGCCTACAATTTTAGAACCATTCAAAAAATTTGACAACCAGGTCTCCATTCACCATATCAGTTCCCAAAACATTGGTAACCATAGAACCGTCTTTCATTGGGTGGCTAGGGAGATACTTCTTGAACAAGACAATACAAGGTTCATGGACTACAAATGAGGCACTGCTGCACATCAGCTTACTCGAGATGAGGACAATCCTCCTGGTGTTGCAGGCATTTGAGGATGTGCTTCTGTGAGGTGCACTTACCATGCAATCAAACAACATGGTGGTGGTATGGTATATCAACAACCAAGGGGAAACACAATTTTATCCACTGTGCAGAAAACAATGAGAGTGTGGGAATGGGCATTGACCTCTGATCTCTTTCTGACAGCAAGGCATATACCCGGGAGGTCCAACATGATTGTAGACAGACTGAGCAAACAAATACTTGTTCCCTAAAAATGGTTTCTCAATACAGAGTGGCATTTAGTATATTCAAGAAATGGGGACAACCTTGTTGTGATGTTTTTGCTTCAATGTTCAACACCAAGTGCCCCTACTTTTTCAGCATAGTTCCTTTAGAATGACAGTCACACAGAGATGCATTCTCCTTTGACTGGCCCGCAGGGTCTCCTTAATGCCTACCCACCACTTCCATTGAATCCAAGATTATTGCAGAAAGCCAAAGTGAGCAAGGCCCAACTCATTGTCATAGCACTGTTCTGGCCTTGGTTTCCCATGCTGTGGCCTCAGCCAAAGAAGAGATGTGTACTTCTTCCACAGAGCCCCACTTCGTTACCTCACCTGTTCAGAATGCCTCAACTGGACATTCAAGTCCTCAGTCTAACCACTTGGTTTCCTCCAGTTCCCATAATGGCCAGGAGCTCCCCAATCCCTCCTGAGGTCATGGACCTAATTACAGCATCCCACAAGAACTCAATCAAAAAGATTATTTATAGAGGCAAATGAAAAAAGTTTTCATTGTGGGCCCATGGCACAAGCATTTCCCCAAAGTCAGCGTCATTAAAAGAGATCCTAATCTTCTTGAGGGAGTTATACAACAAAGGGGTTAGCTACTCTATCTAAGCTAATTTAGCAGCTATTTCATATTATCATGAAAGCTTTGTAAGCCATTCTGTAGCTGCACACCAGTCTCATAAAGCATTTCTTAAAGGTATCTTCCATTCCAGACTCTCTCCACCTTTAGAGTGGCACCAGCTTGGGATCTAAACTTTTTACTGGAATCCCTGATGAGACCTCCTTGTGAACCAGCAGATACATCAAATTTCCTAGCATGGAAGACAGTTTTACTTGTTGCCATTACTTTGGCAAGATAGATGCCAGAGTTGTATTCCTTGTCTTTTCAATATCTTTATATCTTCTTTCATCAAGATAGCTGGTCTTCTCTATGTACCTTTGCCAAACATTACAGCCTTGGCTCTATTTCCAGAGCAATGGCTTCCTTTGGAACAGCCATTTTGAGATGCTTACTGGAGTAGCCAGGGAATCTGTTCTAATGTTCTAGTTCTAATGTCTGGACAGGATCTGAGAAATATGTAAGTTATGTATATACTATAACGATACATTTCTCTGGTCTCTGAATGGGCAATGGAACAACCTAACCACCATTTCCGTCCAAACTACCCTTTCTTGAGAGACTTGTGAGTGATCTTTTGGAGGGTTGGAAACTTCTTTCAGTTTTATCATAGAATTAATAGTACTATAATGGGGGTATACGTGATCTGGAGGATTCAGTAATAGATCTTGTTTAAAAGGTTGACTGCACAAATCGTCAGTATTCTGAACATTGAACGCACAAAATCAAACCTAAAAAGTACCAAAAACAAAAAGTCTAAATCATGTTTTTTTTTATTATTGGGGAGCTGCCCCCACACCCCTGCTAATTATATATTCCAACTCCGAGATTGCACTACAACTGATAAAGGGCAAAACACCCACTCCCTACTGTTCCACGATCTTTAACAACCAGCTACTGCATTTGTTCAGTCTTTTGCAGTGTTGATCTTGTGATTTCAATATTTAGTGTGTTGGCAATTTGTGCACTCAACCATTTAAAACAGACATCAACAACAAGGAGGAATTATGGATAGGAAGTGGCTCAAACTTGTGAGGAGTTCATTACTGTCACTAGGAGGCACCAGTCCTGCTGTTCCAGTGTTTGGATAGAGACCAGAGAAATTTAACATTCTGATAGGTGGAATATGCAATTTATGTACTTATCTTCATTGATCACTTTTATTATCCTGCAAGTAGCATGTTTCTGCAAACATGTAAAACATTCTTTGCATTATGATTACTATATACTTCAAACCATCCTGAATGTCTTCAGTTACATTACCACCTCCAGTATATCAAACTGGGCTTAATCATGCATATCAATTTTCATGTGATACAAAATCTCTTTTAAACTCTCTACCCCTTGATAATTTTTTTCCTGAGCCGAGATAATTGGCATCACATGTGCAACCTAGCATTTGCCTAAAGGATGCTTGTAATTTGTGGTAGTATTGTTCATAGCATGTTTATTTATTGAATTCTGCAAGTGTGTGGGAACAGTATCTTGGTTTGCTGTGCATTGAGAATGAAAAGCAGGTATCAGCTGCATAGCTTCCTTTTTTTGTCACATTTCTCTTTGCCTGCCAGACTGCAAATAAAGTCTCATTATTAGCCATGTCAATTTTTCTCAAGTCCCTTGCTGCTTGTTACTTTATTTTTTAACTGTTGCATGTGTGTGTGTGTGTGTGTGTGTGTGTGTGTGTGTGTGTGTGTGTGTGTGTGTGTGTGTGTGTGTGTGTGTGTGTGTGTGTGTGTGTGTTTAAAAGTACTTGAAAATGCCTGTTTTATAAGTTTCATACTTGCAGTATTGTTGGAGTGAATGTAGAAAGCATTTTGGAACGTGGGATGCGACCCTTAAAATATATCTGACCTCCAAAAACTTAGTTGAAAACATAACATTCTTAGAAACTGTATTATGTCAGTTGCACATGCAGAAAGGAAGTTGGCAAAGTTCAGTGCATTTTATTTAAAGCAGAAGTATTCTAATGAGCCAATGATGTAGAAGTTAACTCATAGAAAACAAGATTTTGGTCATAATTGACCTTACATAACTTATGTTGCAGGAACATATGGATGTAGTGTATGCAGAACTGTAGTTAGAGCACTAGCAACCATAAAGGAGTCAAAGAAAACTCGTAACATCGAGGCAGCTTTTGTAAAATAGTGTGTTTGCCAGAGTCCCTATTATAACAATGAAAAGGCAATCTATCTAACAGCTAAAAAGTCGAATATTCCTGACCTCGAAATTGGATTTGTGAGGGGCTTCACCCCACCCCAGCCCCGCTAATAGTATATACCAACTCCAAGATCGCACTACAGTAAGGAAAGGGCAAATTTTCCCGTCTTCATTGTACCGTGATTTCACAAAACCGATCTCGAGGTCCGGAATATTTGACTTTTCAGCCATTTGACATATTGCCTTTTCATTTATCTAATAGGGACCCTGTTTGCCACCCTTGGCATTAGGGCTTTTAGCTAGTAGATGCATTCTCAATTTAAAATACTGAAATAGATGAAGTATCTCTATGCATTTCTGATACTCTCTTGAAGGATAATAGAGACTATCCTTCAGGTAGTCTGACAGACAGCTAATAAGGAGTATAGCCATATTAATAAGCGTGGTTATAATACAGTGGACTCATGTTTTAGGATGCCTGCTTCATGTATAACCATTAGAAGACAGATAATGATAAAGGTTTACCCGTGGATGGACCCATGATTACTTGCTTTTTGTTTGATTCCTCCTCCCAAAATGCCTGCAAAGAACTAGAGTAGAAGAGCAAGGCTATAAAGAATTTCAAACAGATACCCACCCACTAATACTGGAGTACATCCGAAACTACATGACAAATTCCATGCCATTTTACTGTAAAAAATATGAAATTAGAAAATACAATATCCAAGGAAACAGCAGTTTTAGCAAACTGAATGCCTGCAATCCTAGAAACAAGGATCAACACAGCAAGATAAACTTTTCAGCAAGACTGTGAAAGCCCACACCATCATGCCTTTTACCCTGCCCCCTCCCTACTTTTTAGGAGGAAGATTCAACAATTTTCTGTATCTCATTATAACAAACAGCTGCATCAGTGGTATAAAATCAAAAGGCTAAGCAGTAGACTTCTGTGCAACACCCATTCTTGGCTGTTTTTTTTCCTCCCACTAGAAGAGATTGTATATACTTGACCCCATCGCTTATTAAGCATCTGCTATTGAACTAGTCGTTGTGGCAGAACAAGGCAAGGGACCTGTCCTGGCAGTTTTCCTAGTTTCTGAAAGAAAGATGTTTGGTAGACCATACCAGATCTTCAGATCGGGGCAGGTATAGTAGAAGAGATCAGTATACTTACACTGCAAACTTTGCTTCCTTTCTTGAAAATCACCTGGTGTCTGTAGGCATGCAGGATGACTACCTGTATAGCCCTGTCTTATTTTGAAGTTTTGTCTGTAACGGTAGCTTTTATAACTAATTCATCTCCTTAACCTTTGGTCTTTGTGCTATACCTAGTATGTTTACAAAATGCCTTGCAGCAGTGTTAGTTCATCTGAGAGTAATGAGAATCTACATCTACCCTTATCTGGATGGTTGATTTTGGCATCTTTCTTCAAAGCTTACATCTTGTAGTGAAGCAAAGTCAGTAAGTTCAGAACCTGGATATCTTGCCTTTTTGCTGCTAATAATCGTATTCACTGCTCTTCCTTAACAAGAGATTTTTAGAAGCTGTCCTGGACTCCATATCTTTAACAGTAACCCTACCTCAGATGATGACAGACTTTTTTCCATCACATCTGAAAACTAAGAAAGGCATTTTCAGGACTCAGGGCTGTATGTCTCCTTCTGTTCAAGTAGTTGCCAGTGCTGTACTATAGACAAGGAAGGTACAGTGGTGTCCCATGAACCTGTGGAGTAAAGAATAGTCTCAGTAATATGTTTCCCCATTAATAGTAGAATTTCTTTGGGGACACAAGCAGATTGCTGTCAACCATTGATTTATTTTATCTCCATTTACATTTGCAAAGCTCATTTTAGACTTTATGGATTATACATGGAGAGCTGATCTCAAACATCATAAGGTGTAATTCCTGCCATCCCTTATGGGGAACAGCACATCAGCCATTAATTATTGTTGGTCATTCACCTTGTACTCTCTCCACTTTTAAAGCATTATTCGTTTTTACACAAGGTATGATACTAAAATGTATCATCAGTATCATTATGTAGCTTTGTTTTCAAAACTGCTGTAAAAGAAGGAGAGTTTGCAGCCCTCATTGCATGCATTTACCAGTTTACAGAGCGCAAATACTTGTTAAAGGATGCAGAAATGGCATAACAGCTCCCTTTTTGATGTAGACCATGTCCCAATAGCAAAATAGCAATTTTTTTATTCATATATGGATCTGTGACAGTTGAATGATTCACATTTAGTCAAAGTGAAAGCCATTGGATCCTTTTTGTCATTTCCATTTGATCGGAAGATGCTACTTTTAACTAGCCATATATTTTAATATTTGAAATAAGGGAATTTCTTATTATGTACAGTGTTGTACAGTCTTGGAGTTACTATATTTAGGGATTTCCAGGTGTGGGGGATGCAGGAGAGCTTACCATCCTATAGAAAGATTGTTTTTGTGTGTTTTTCTTCTAGTTTGTTGTGTCAGGAGTTGATTTTTTTTAATTTGATTGGGTTCCAGTTCGTAGTCTTTTAACATACTGTCAGATATTTGTGTGTGGAGGTTGATACCACCCCTCTTATTTCATACTAATTTAATGTAAAGACATGTAGGGTTTATCCATGTTGATTCTCAGTAGTGGTCATATACTACTGTTTTAATAAAAAAATGTATTTCCAACTTAACAAGTTTGCCACATATGTGTTGAGTCCAGAATAGAGATGGGGCTGTAGGGATGATGACAGTGATGAAACTGAACTATACTGCTATATGCAAGGCTATTTTTAAATCCCAGTGGCTGGAGGTTGGGGTCATATCATTTCTGTCACTGGTTTGTGGTGTTTTACCTTATTCTGATTTGGGGTTGCATTTCTAGCTGTTGAGTTCCTACTTCTGGAAGCAGAGTTGCTGAAGGATTTGGCATGGAGATTGGGAGAAACTGCTGGAACTGACAGCATGCAGCTTAGAGTTGAACATGACTTAAGTAGGCTGTCATCCTGATAGGCTTATAGGATCTTTTCTTTTAGTTAGCTGATTAAAAATATATGGTCTTCATGTATGGTTGCTCAGTGGTACAGTGGTTGGAACTGCTGCCTCACAGTCCTTTGTTCTACAGTTCATTTCTCAGCTAGGGTGCCTTCTTTGCAGTCTGCATATTCTCTCTCTGCCCCATGGATTTTTGCTAGGTGCTGTGGTTTCTTCCCACATCTGAATGATGTGCCCTAGGTAAATTTTCATTCTTGTGTGTCTGTTTGTGTGTGTGTGTGTGAGTGTACATACACACACACACACATATATATATATATATATATATATATATATATACATACATATATGTGTGTGTATATATATATATATATATATATATATATATATATATATATATATATATATATATATATGTGTGTGTGTGTGTGTCTGTTCTTGTGTGTGTGCAGTGTGAGTAGATGAACATATGAATCCTGAGATAGTTTGTCAACCTGATACGGATGATTTTCTTTGCCTTACATCCACTGAATGCCAGCATAGGTTCTAGCTGTCCATGAACCTGCATAAGTGAGTTATCAGAGGATGAATGAATGAATGCTGTGAGTGTATTTCATACTTTACCTCTGGTGAGTCTGAGTACTCATGTTGTAACTGGCTATAAAGTCAAAATTAAAGTAACATTTTACTTGAACTGCTGCATTCACCCATTAACCAGATGCTGAATTGGAGGTTAGTTCATTGTATTTATTTAGTAATGTTTTGTTAACTGTGATGGTTTGACTGGACTTTCAACTCCTTTTCAGCAGAGTCATTGGGGTAAAAGTTGTACACTGATTGTAATAGTTACAACACCATAATACAGTATTTTTTACATATTTTTTGCTAGTGATAGAGGTAGATAACTGCAGATAAATTTATGAATGTTCGATGTAGGAGCATAACACATGGCCTGAAGAGAAACAGATTTTGTCTAACAATTATGACATATATAAAACAAACTTAAGCAAGTAGAAGATATGATTAATGTAGGAGAAAAGAAAGATTAAAGTGAGTGTCATGCAAAAGTAGATTAAAATGTAAATATGACGATTTGGTAGAAAGTAGGCCAAGGATAAGATTAGAACAGCCATGTGGTATTTTAAAAATGAAGATGGAGGTGCGAGGTGTACTACTACAGAAATGGGTATGAATTTTAGGGCTATAAAAATATTTATTTCAACTACTGTAATTATCCATTAACTAGATGCTTATCTGGTGGTTAGTTTAATTTCATCTACTGCATTCATCCATTAAACAGATACTTCCTGTGGTGGTTACTTCATTTCAACTACTTTATTCTTCAATTAACCAAATACTGTCTGTGGAGGTTAGTGTGCATTATTCCATATTGTTTCACAGATGCGTGCGTTTTCCCATTGAAGCAGTAACCATTGTTTCTGACAGTTACAGTACACTGTAATATAGAAGTTAGCACATTTTTCAGCTTTGCACAGACTTGTAAAGTGACATGGTCAAGCTTGTTAATTTATAAAAATATGTGAATGCAAACAAAAATAAGCCAGTCTAAAATCCAGAATCCTCCTTGTAGGTTGATTATTGGGATTGTTGTTTTTTTCTGTAGTATTCACCTCAGCTACATTTTTTTCTTTTCTGCTTCCCTGTTTGAACACATGGCTACAGTGATGATATGCACTGGGCTAAGAGACTGTGCCTTGTCCTGTGGCCCCTAATTCTGCTGTGTTGTTTATGCAGTTTGGATGTTAATCCTGACATCCATAGTGGAAATTATCTCGTGGTTGATAACTTAAGAAACACAAGACATTCAGGTTTTCATATAGCCACCAGCTCTTGAGCTTCTTTGAAAGATTGTTTACTTTTGCTCTCCTTGAAGAATCCTTCTTACTGGGACTTGAATTTCAAGATTGACGGACTTTCCACTCTTCCATTCAAACCTGCTGGTTCAGTGGCTGTGAAGTTTTTCTCTTGGAAGGCAGCTTGCTTGGTGGCCATTATTTCTGTTTAAGGTCTCCAAAGCTTCATTTCCCTATTTGTAATAAGTCATATTTTTTCACAAGGATAAAATTTATCTTATGACTATACCCCTTCTTCCTGAATGTGGTGCCAGAATTTCCCTTAAGGTAGCCCATTCATTTCACTGCTTTTATCTGGGGGACAGAAACTTGGAGGAAAAAGCCCCTGATGTACTGGTGCTATATGACCAACAGTTTCTATCTGTAGTGATAGCTGTTCATCTCATTTAATCAAAGGGTGGATGGGCTTGTATTGGATAAATAAATTCTTGTAAAATGAATTATTAACTGCATTCTGTTTTTCCATTAAGCACCAAACTACTCTTTGCAAAATGCTTCTTTCAGAGGCAATTCCACAAGGATTGTGCATGCTTCCAGCTATTGCTTTAAAATGTTTCTGTTGTGAACATTTGATGTTAAGTTGTCTATCTCGCCTTCGTTCTTGCTGGTTGGGGATCGGAGCCGATCCTCAGCTCCGAATCGGCCATCTTCTATAGCTTGAGAGCTGTTTACTGGCTCGAGGCTACCTGTTATCCCATGATGCCTAGCGATAGCTACCCAGATCTTGTTTGCCGCTTCAGCTGCAAGGTGTCGTTTTTCTGGTTCAGGCTCGTATAAAGGTTTTTGTATAACTTTCTTACTCTAGAATTCTATAATCTGAAGTAGTTAACTTCATTTGTCCATCAACCTGTGGGTATCGGATCTATATCGGATCCGAGCCGGCAGCTTCAAACAGCTAAGATCCGAGCTCCAAGCTCCTCCCCTTACCCATAATCCCCTGCCATCCCTCTCTGACCCCAGATCTTGTTTGCCGCGGTTGACTCAACAGCTTTGAACAAGTTCCAGGCGTGGGAGTTAGTCGTTCTGTGAGAAAAATATTTCTTTTCTAATTTTTCTGTAGTGTAATATTGCTTGTTGTTGTGTGTGTTGCCCCTTGTATTAAAACCCTTTAGTTTTTAATATTGTTATCTTGTTAATTTTTAGTGTAGTTCATTCCACCCCGTGTGTATGAAGGCATGTGTGTTGGGCCTTGTGTTGTTTTTAGTTTAACTATGTCTGAGACCTAAAAAACCTTTATCTCTAAATGCACCGAGTGTGGCCATAAGCTATCCCCGGCAGATGGCCACACTCTGTGTGTTATTTGCCTTGAGGTTGACCACCTTTCCTCAGGCTGCACTATTTGTGCAGCCTTCAACCCCAGGGCTCTAAAGGACAGGAGGTCGAAGCTGATTCTGGTGGGACTTTTGCCCCCGGATTCGGCTTTGACCTCCTCTCCCTTGGTGGCACCTGCCGCGGCAGTGCCCCCTTCCACCCCTGCTCCACTGGCCGGGACTCAACCTCCCACCTTAGGCCAGGAGGAGAGGGATGCTAGGTGGCAGAAGAAGAAAGAAAGACACCACAAGCGGCGGGCCGAGTCTTCATCCTCGGCTCCACCGGCTAAACAAGCTGCTTCTCCCAGGGCTTCTGGGCCTTCTCCTTCCCGGCTCCATTCACCTCTCTTCTCCTGGGAGCCAGAGGAAGAGACCTGGTCGCCTTTGAGATCATCGAGGCGGCACTCCCGGCCCACCTCGGTGGCCTCCTCTAGGTCCACCTGAAGCTTGTCCGATGCATATATGGACCGGATGATGCGTAGGTTTCTCCAGGCCCAGCTGCAGATGGGAGAGCTCGACCCCCTTCTCCGACCCACTTCCGGTGTTTGGAGCCTTCGGATCCGGGTTGCATAGGAGCCGGGGGAGGTTCGGCGCCGATAGTGCTTCATACTTCGGCTCTGACCGCACCCCCAAGTTTGTCCGGTCCCTTTTCGGATCCGAGCTCTCGGAGCCGAGAGCTGAGCTTCGGATCCGGAGGGGTCAATGTGTCTTTGGCTCCATCTCGGTCGGAGCATACTGGCCCTTCGGATCCGATTGCTTCGGCGCCAGCCCTGATCCACACATCGGATCCGAGGGGGCTGCTCTCGGATCCTAGAGAGAGCAGTTCTCCCTCGGCATTCGATGTAGTGGAGAGGGTATTGTCGAGGGATTCTAGGCCCCAGGCTCTGACTATGGATCAACCCTGCACTCTCTCTCAGACGGGCCTACCTTCCATCACCCGGCCCCAGGGACAGCCTGCGCCTACGTCCCAGGTGGTTCCCTTAGAGGAACAAGATGTGGTTGGTGAGGCTTCTTCGGACAGCCTCCACGAGGAGGTCCCTCACAAACGTAAGTGCAAGAGGAGGCACTTGGACTCACCTGAGTCTTTGACAGAAGACACGGACTTAGAGGAAGGGGAAGGTTCCCCAAGGTCACCCCCCGAGGACATCTCCTTCGGAGACATTATGGAAATGATTCGAATTAGAGGGGGGTGGTCAGCCCAAAAGCCTTCCTCGGATGAGTCTGTGTTCCTGGAGCCATTTGACACAGGCCCATCTACCTCTTGGGTGTCCCCTCCCGCTGATCCCGTGGTAGATCTCATCACTACCAGGGCATGGAAGGAACCGGACACTGTTGAGCCCATTCCAAAGAGACCGGATAAAATCCTTAGCCCTCCCCCCACATTGATAGGGCGGTAAGGGTGCTCCTGTAGGTGCCATGTTGGTGGCGGCTGCCACCAAGAGGGAACTGGCCCAGGAGAGTTCCTCGGTCCATCCTCCCGACAAGGAGTCTCGGACGATGGACCGCCTGGGGAAGCGGATGTTCGCTTCAGCTACCTTTGCGGTAAGGTCACTGAACTGTATGGCACACGTCATACGACTCCAGCGGGATCTCATCAAGGAATACGCCGGGTTGCCCCCAGAGTCCATGCCGACTGAGGATAAGAAGGTGTTCTCAGCTCGAATGACCACTCTCAAGTCCATCTCGAACACTTCTATGCGGCTCCTCTCCCATGCTAAGGAAGGAGCCGCTAGAGCTAGTGGAGTGAGCGTTGTTTTGAGACAACACGCTTGGCTCCGCCTCTGCGACTTTGTGGAACCCTTCAAGGCGTCCTTCGCAAATGCCCCTTTTGACAGTTCTTTGCTTTTTGGCAAGACCATCCGTGACATGCTGGGCCAGAGCGAGAAAGACGGGAAGACGTTGTCTGCCGTTGGAGTCCGCTTCTCGGCTCCCCAGAGGTCCTTCTCCAGGAACCAAAGGGGACAGAAGAAGATGTGGTTCCGGAAGTCTCAACAGTCCTGTTTCGCTCCGGACACCTCGTCCTTCAGAGGCAGAGGAGGACAAGGTGGACGCCGGCCCAGAGGCAGAGGGGGACCGTAAAATTTTGGGTCGAGACAACCCTTTTCGGATCGGCCCGTGCAGCAGCCCTGAAGGGTTACCCGACTGTTCCACTCTGGAGGCAGTCGGGGGGCATTTCTCGAGGCACCTAGCAGTTTGGGAGTCCGTTACAACAGATCACTGGGTGCTTCAAATCATATCCAGAGGTTACAAAATCCCCTTTCTGAATCCCCTGCCCAGACCTCGGAGTCTCCCCGATGTCCCACCCAATCAAAGGGAGGCAGCAGCCGCAGAAATAAAACAACTGCTAGAAAAAAGAGCAATCTAGCGTGTCCCCCTAGACCAGTCCGGATCAGGCTTCTACTCCAGGTTCTTCCTGGTACCAAAAAAGACAGGGGACATAAGGCCAATCCTCAACCTGTCTTTACTAAACCTGTCAGTGGCCAAAGAAATGTTCCGGATGGTCACCATTCAATCCATTCTCCCCCTCGTACAGGAGAACGACTGGATGTGCTCGACAGACCTCAAGGATGCGTACTACCACATATTGATGGACAGATGGTCCAGAAGGTTTCTCAGCTTCCGGCTAGGAGCCAGTCACTACCAGTTCAGGGCCCTCCCCTTTGGTCTCACCACAGCCCCCAGAGTGTTCACCAAAGTTTTGGCAGTAGTAGTGGCCCACCTGAGACTCCAGGGTATACAGGTCTTTCCCTACCTGGACGACTGGCTCCTGACCGCCCCCAACAGGCATCTACTATGTTCAGCCAGAGATTACTTCCTCCACCTGGCCTCCCGGCTGGGAATCACAATCAACCACAACAAATCTTCCCTTCATCCAACCCAGATCTTAGACTTCATAGGAGCCAGATTAGACACAAACCTATTGAGAGTCTTCTTAACTCCGGACCGGATTCGTACCCTGAAGCTCCATGTACTGGCCCTTTTACAGTCCTCGGCTCCTCCAGCGGAATTGGTTCTGAGGGCTCTAGGTTCCATGGCAGCCACGATCAATCTGCTACCTTTAGCGCGCTTGAACTTGAGGGTACTACAATGGACTTTGCAGGTTCAATGGTCCATCCTGCTACTCCCGCTGAGCTAACCTATCCCCCTCAGCAGGGCTTGCAGGAATTCCCTGCTCTGGTGACTCCAATCACCGGACCTCCAGATAGGGCGCCCCTTTTCACAACGGTGACCACGGATGCTTCTCGCCTAGGGTGGGGGGCACTGTATGGGCAGAACCGTCCAAGGCACGTGGACCCATTCAGAGACCTTATTGCGTATCAATGTCCTAGAGATGAGAGCGGTGCTTTTGGCGTTCACTCCAAGCCCTTCTTCCCTTAGGGACAGTTGCAATTCAGACAGACAACATGTCAGTGGTCTGGTATATCAACAAACAGGGGAGAACCAGATCCTACCCACTTTGTCGAGAGGCCATGAGAGTTTGGGAATGGGCGATCTCCACCAACCGTTTTCTCATATCGACGCATATTCTGGGTCAGTCGAACATCTTGGCAGACAGGCTGAGTCGAACCATCCTCTCGCCGTACGAGTGGTCTCTGAACCCCAGAATAGCGAAGCGAATCTTCCTTAAGTGGGGTCAGCCTTGCTGCGATCTCTTCACATCTCCTTCGAACACAAAGTGCAGCGACTACTTCGCTCTAATTCCCCCAGAGATGCTCTGGTGCATGTTTGGCTATCCGCTCTACTTTATGCTTATCCTCCTCTTCCCCTAATGCTGAAATTCTTGCAGAAAGCCCGTCGGTTGGGGAGCAGAGTAATCCTCATAGCCCCATTCTGGCCTCGTCAAACATGGTTCCCATATCTATGGTCTCATCTAGTGAATCCTCCATGGATTCTAGATCCCACCCCGGATCTGATCTCTCACCCACTGGGTTTACCAACTCCGAACCTGGACAACCTCAAGCTCACAGCTTGGCTGATCCAGTTCCAGTAATAGTTAGGACTTCCGGTATCTCGTCCCCTGTTTAGGCTATTTTAGTGGCCACTCATAAACCTTCTACGAGAAAGGTTTATAACAGCAAATGGAAACGCTTTACTATCTGGGCAGAGCATAGAAATTTGGATCCCTTTACAGCTCCCATACCAGCGGTGTTAGAATTATTGTCGACCTTATTCGACCAAGGTGCTAGCTCTTCCACGGTCAGAGTCCAGTTAGCTGCAATTTCCCATTATCATGTGGGAAGTGACCTCGGTTCCTTAGCATCTTCCAAATTATGTAAGACTTTTTTAAAAGGCACCTTCCTCTTAAGGCCTCCGGTGAAAGATGCAGTCCTCTCCATGGGATTTAACTCTTGTTCTCCAGTCCTTGACTGGCCCTCCGTTTGAACCCGCAGCCTCGGTGGATCTGAAATACTTATCTTGGAAGATGGCCTTTCTCATCGCTATCACTTCGGCTAGAAGGGTTTCGGAGCTTCAAGCCCTTTGCGCCAAACCACCATACTTGGTCTTCCATAAAGATAGAGTTTCCCTCAGGACCAATCCCTCCTTTCTACCCAAAGTTGCTTCTGAGCCCAATATTAATCAATCTATTAATTTACCAGTTTTCTTTCCAAATTATCAAAACAAGGGTGAATACAAATTACATTCTCTGGACGTACATAGGCAATTGAGATTCTACAGGACCGCTGAACATAGGCAATCTGAGCAACTCTTTGTATCCTTTGCAAGACCCTCTTTGGGCAAACCAGTATCAAAAGTTACATTGTCCAGATGGATTTCCCAGTGTATTCTTCTTGCATATAAGAGTTCTGATAGACCTGAACCTGAAAGAGTCCATGCTCATTCTACCCAATTGATTTCTACTTCTGCTGCCTTTTGCTCCAGAGTGTCCTTGGACGACATTTGTTCAGCAGCCACTTGGGCTTCATCCCATACTTTCATTAACCATTACAAGTTGGATTTAATTTCCAGAGGGAGAGCATCCTTCGGCTCTACAGTGCTGCAGAATATCCTTCCATGAGGACCCCCAAGTTTGGGTAGCTGGGGGCTCTGTCCCACAGGTTGATGGACAAATGAAGTTAACTACTTCAGATAAAGAAGTTATGTACTCACCATAACGTTCCATCTGAATAGGTAAACTTCATTTGTCAGCAACCAACCCCGCCTCCATCCCCCTAACCTATAGTGCGTCCTAGAAGGATTCCTTGTCCTTTTCTCCAGATAACACCAGGTTAGGACTTGCAGGTGATCTTTTGTTGTAATATGCTGTTTTACTATAGCAAACTCGATCTGAGGTCAGAGAGGGATGGCAGGGGATTATGGGTAAGGGGAGGAGCTTGGAGCTCGGATCTTAGCTGTTTGAAGCTGCCGGCTCGGATCCGATATGGATCCGATACCCACAGGTTGCTGACAAATGAAGTTTACCTACTCAGATGGAACGTTATGGTGAGTACATAATGTCTTTTTTACAGTGTTTTATTGTTAACGATTAGTCTTGTTTTTTGTGATAGCTAGTGTTTAGTTGTAGTATCCCTTCTTTTCCTTGTAGAACTCATTTAACTTAGAGAGTTCTCCCCCACCCCTCCCCCCATCCTCTTCTTGTCAGGTTAGCTGTTTCATTTAGGTTAGAGGCTTTCCTTCTACCTTTCTTTCATAGGCTAGCCGTTTAAGTTAGAGGCTTTCCTATTAACAAAAAAAAAAAAAAAAACTTTAGCTATAGTCTTGTAGTACAGTGTGTTTTTTGTCTAGACTGTATTTTGCTTTGGTAGCTGCTGTTGTATTTGTTGTTTCCTTTTTTCAGGATGTCAAAGGAATCCAAAGTGTCTGGATTCAAGAAGTGTGACTCATGCTGTCAGAAAATGTCTCTGACAGATGGGCACACTTCTCATATCTATTGTTTAGGCACTGTGCACCTGCAGGACTCTTGTTCTATCTGCCATGCCTTTAGTCCAAGAGTCCTGCAGGAGCGTAAGAATAAGCTTATTCTTAGGGGTCTTTTAAAACCCCAGGATTCACCGGCCAAGAGCTCTCAGCCTGTGAAATCCCCTAAATCTACCAAGCCGTCAGCTCCAAGTTCGGAGCCGTCCTCGGTTCAGACTCTACCTTCTACTTCGGTTCAGGCTGGCACTGATAAGACTATCTCCCCATCGGCTCCATCAGAAACTTCGGAGCCTTCGCGGAGCCACAAGAGGCTGAAGTCCCCTTCACTGGAATTGGTACATTCGGCCCCTCGGTCTCCGTTGCTTCAGAGCGAGCGCAGTCACCGATCCTCTCACTCCTCTCGATCCTCTAGGCTGTCGGGTCACGATGAGGAGTGTGCTGGCCACTGAGTCAGCTCCACTATCGGCCCAACCGGCTCCGTCCCCTGTAGTGCCTGTGCCAACCTCTGCTCCTCCTTCAGACCCCAAGCATAGGGAAGCAGAGCTCCAGGGCACCCTATTGGGTGTTTTCTCTTCTTCCGAGGCCTCCCCTGATCATTCAGAGGAGCCCCCTCATAAGAAGAAGTGCAAGAGGAAGCACATTGACTCCCCTGAGTCTGTCACTTTTGATACAGACTTAGATGATTCGGAAGGGTCCCCCGAGATCCCCCTCTGAAGATGTTTCCTTCTCGGACATCCTAGAAATGCTTAAGCAGAGGGGGAACTGGAATCCCCTAGCCCCTACGAAGGATGAGTCTTTATTTCTGGATGCGTTCGGTTGCCGACCTTCCACCTCCTGGGTTTCTCCTCCTTTCGCTCCACTTATGGCAGTGATGGCTTGAAAGGCTTGGTCAGCTCCGGATACAATGGAACCAACTCCGGGGAGACCTGGCAAATTCATCACAGCACCCCAGGATAAGCAGTTCCTTACCAAAGGTGTTCCTGTTGATGCCATGGTGGTAGCAGCAGCCACCAAAAAAGAGTTAGCGGAGACCTCTTTGTCTGTCCATCCTCCTAACAAGGAGTCTAGGACGATGGACAGATACGGGAAGCAAATGTTCGCTTCAGCGACCTTTTCTATGAGGTCACTGAACTACTTATGTCGTTTTACCCGGCTTCAGAGGGATCTCCTTAAAGAGCTCGGAGATACCCTTCAAGATCCATCAGCTGAGGGGGCTCAAGCTAATGTAGCTTCCCAGCTGGCAACACTTAATTCTGTAGTTAACTCCTCCATGAGGCTCATTTCCTATGCAGCCGTTGGTGCGAGTAGAGCCGCAGGTACGGTTGTGGCCCTTAGGAGGCATGCGTGGATGCGGCTGTGTAATTTTGCGGAACCCTTTCGAACGTCATTCACCAACACCCCCTTTGATGGTTTCTTTCTCTTTGGACCACAGGTGAAAGACACTTTGACTAGGTGTGAGCAAGAAGGCAAGACTCTCTCTGCCGTGGCAGTCTGTTTTTCCACTCCTTCTAGACCGTACCCCAAAGGTCAGAAGAGTGGCAAAATGTGGTTCTGAAAATCCCAGGGAGCCTTGCCTGACACACACAGCGATTTTTCCTCCTGGGGCAGAGGAGGAAACAATAACAACAGATGCCGCCCTCGTGGCAGAGGGGGTCCGCAGAACCAGGGCAACAGAGAATCTTTCTCTGATAAGCCCTTTCAGCATCCCTGAAGGGTTGCCCGGCTGCTCACCTCTGGAGGCAGTCGAGGGAAGACTTTCACTGTACCCAAAAGCCTGGCAAATTTTAACACAAGACAGATGGGTACAGTCCATTATATCCAGAGGTTACAAAATTCCCTTCTGTCAACCCCCCTTACCGTCAAGGAAATCCCTTCCAGATGTTCCACCCAATCTGAAGGACCAAGCAGTAATAGAAGTTTCAAAACTGCTAGAAAAAAAGAGTCATCCAGGAAGTCCCGGCAGACCAGCATGGATCCGGAACTTACTCAAGGTTCTTTTTGGTACCAAAAAAGACGGGACTGGAGACCGATTCTGGATCTCAGCAGATTAAACAGGTCTGTACAAAGAACAAAGTTTCGGTTGGTCACGCTACAGTCCATTCTACCCTTTCTGGGTCAGGACAATTGGATGTGTTCGATAGATCTTCAGGATGCGTACTACCACATCATGATGGACAGGCGCTCCAGGAGATTTCTTCGCTTCCAGCTGGGAGCCAGTCATTACCAGTTCAGAGCTCTGCCCTTTGGTCTCACCACAGCCCCCAGGGTGTTCACCAAATGTATGGCAGTGGTCACGGCTCACCTGAGACGTTGAGGATTCCAGGTGTTTCCATATCTAGACGACTGGCTCCTCACTGCTACTACCAGGCATCAACTTCTACAAGTCAGGGACTACACAATCACAATCTGCTCCCAGCTAGGCATTACAATAAACTTCGAAAAATCTTCCTTGTTGCCCTGTCAATCTATCACCTACATAGGAGCAAACTTCGACACAAGAAACATGTCTGCAAGGCTACTGCTAGAAAGGGTGTCTATAATTCGTCAGCAAGAACAAATTCTAATGCAGAGCAAAAGAATCCAAGTCAGGTTCGTCCTTCAAACTCTGGGTTCCATGGCAGCAGCCATTCTTCTAATCCCACTGGCCCACTTTCACATGAGGATCCTTCAGTGGCTTCTGTTCACACAGTGGTCTTTCCAACAGCTGCCTATATCTCACATGATCATGATTACAGAAGCATGCAAAAGACACCTTTCCTGGTGGATGATCTCCCCACTAGTGGCTCAGGGCAGACCCTTCATTCAGCCCCCTCCGGTAGCCACAGTGACCACAGATGCCTCCCTGATAGGGGGGGGGGCATTATCAGGGCAGGACACTCCAAGGCACTTGGCAGCCTCATGAGTACCATCTGCACATAAACGTCCTAGAAATGAGAGCCGTTCTCCTAGCGTTGCAAGCCCTTCAGGACTCTCTTCCTTCTGGCACCATTGCAATTCAAACAGACAACATGTCAGTGGTGTGGTACATCAACAAGCAGGGCGGAACCAGGTCCTACCCCCTGTGTCAAGAAGCACTCAGACTGTGGCAGTGGGCACTTTCCTCCCAACGTTTTCTGATTGTGACACACATCCCTGGGAGGTCCAACTTCATAGCGGACAGGCTCAGCAGAGCTATCCTCATGCCTCACGAGTGGTCTCTGAATCAGGAAGTTGCGGATCTTATCTTTCGCAAATGGGGACAGCCTTGCTGCGATCTTTTTGCCACCCCCTATAACAGCAAATGCAGCAACTACTTCTCCCTTCTTTCGCTTCCAGGTCACTCACCCAGAGACGCTCTAGTCCACGATTGACCTCAGGGACTTCTTTATGCCTTCCCTCCGTTTCCAAAACTCATACAGAAATCAATATCGTTGGGTTGCAAAATGATCCTCATTGCCCCCTACTGGCCTCGACAGATATGGTTCCCATTCCTGCACCATTACCTTTTCGATCAGCCCTAGACTCTGGACTAGATTCCAGACCTACTGATTCATCAATCAGGCGGGTTGCATCAATCCCTCCACACTCTCCAGCTCACAGCTTGTTTTCTCCACTTCCAACCTTAGCCAGGCTTCCCAGCATTTCCCCGGATGTACGTGAGATTATTGTCTCCTCTCACAAGTCCACAACCAGGAAAAACTTATGCTAGTAAATGGAAACTTTTTCTTGTTGGGCAGAGGCTAAGAACGTAGATCCCTTTTCAGCCCCAGTCCACGAAATTGTGGAATTCCTAGCACAACTTTTTCATTCCGGGTCTGCTTCTTCTACAATCAGGGTTCAATTAGCGGCCATTTCTAACTTTCATGTTGGTTTGTCAAATTCAAACATTATGTCTCATAAGCTCTGTAAAGCTTTCTTGAGAGGGACCACTCTCTTTAGGCCTCCAGTGAGAGATCCCCCTCCTCCTTGGGACCTTAATTTGGTACTAACTTCCTTAACTTTGCCCCCTTTTGAATTAGCAGCGTCCTGCTCCATTAAGTTTCTGTCTTGGAAGACACTCTCTGGTAGCTATTATTTCAACCAGACGCGTCTCTGAACTTCAGGCGCTATGTGTTCGTCCTCCATACTTGGTTTTTCATAAGGACAGGGTTGCTCTGAGGACTAATCCTTCATTTCTTCCGAAAGTCTGCACAGAAAATAATTTAAACCAATCTATAGACCTACCTGTGTTTTTCCCTAACCACACCAACAAGGCAGAGTACAAATTACACCAACTGGACGTTCATAGACAATTGCGTTTTTACCTGCATAGGACTAAGGAAATAAGGAAGTCGGACCAACTATTCCTTTCTTATGCTCTAGGCAAATAAGGTCTCCCAGTTTCCAAGGTGAACTTAACCAGGTGGTTGTCTCACACTTTTACTTTCATCTATCAATTAAGGAACAAAGAGTTACCTATCAAACTGAAAGGTCATTCTACTAGGGCCTTGGCCACCTCTGTAGCCTTCCAATCTAGGTTGCCCATGGAGTTTCTTTGTGCAGCTGCTACCTGGGCAAATCCTCATACCTTTATTTCTCATTACAAGCTAGATATGGTCTCCAGGAGCAGAGCTGACTTTGGTTCTCACCGTTCTGAAGAGTCTGTTCCAATGAGCCGCCCAGGATTGTAGGTGCTAGGGACACTGTCCCAACCAGCAAGAATGAAGGCGAGATAGACAACTTAACATATAGAAGTTGTGTACCTACCATAACGTTCCATGTTAGTTGTCTTCATCTCACCTTCTTTCTTGCGTCCCACCCTCTGTCCCCCTGTCTTATTGGACCGAGAGGAGTTCTGGTTTCACTGGCTGAGTGTTCTCTGGTTTGTTTCCTCTACTGACTTAGAGAGTATAACAGGTATACTCAACCTATTTGTTTGGACAGGTTTATTCTCTGGCTGTGTCTGGGGTTAGCTATTTCAAATGAGATCTGGGTAGCTATCGCTAGGCATCATGGGATAAGGGGTAGCCTCGAGCCAGTAAACAGCTCTCGAGCTATAGAAGATGGCCGAGTCAGAGCTGAGGATCGGCTCCGATCCTCAACCAGCAAGAAATAAGGCGAAATGAAGACAACTAACATGGAACGTTATGGTAGGTACATAACTTCTTTTTCCATGTTCACGTAGTAGTTGGTAGTTTTACATCACTTCTCAGCATTACCAAATATTTGTGCTTAGGCTTTGATCCAGGAATCAGATTTCATTAACAGTTTAAGTGTTACAACATACCTTCTGAGTTTTCAGCTTTCAGTTGTTCTCCATTTCCTGTCACATGGGAGGTTTCTAAATACTCCTTGGGATATTTCCAACGTATACATCAAATTAAGAGAACTCCAAATATTAGATATATAGATATGTAGTAATTATATCAGTTAATCTGTAAATGAATCCTCATCAGTGGATACTTATTGCACTCACACCATCCCATCTGCTAGGGTAGTCCTTCCAATACGACCTGATTTTGATTATGATGTAAGATGTGCAAGTATATATATCTTTTTATATGTTCCTTTTTTGCTTCTGGGCTTACAAATTGTGCTTAATAGATAGCATGAACTGGACAGCATAGGGACTAGGCAATGATTCCTTAGCTGGCACATAACACCGTAGCGTATGCTGGTAGGAGGCTTGTATGTCTCTGAGTGTGGGAATGGCAGAGAAGTAGTTAATGAGCTGGTGATTCAACCCGGTGTGTATGACTCCCTTACAGATCAATTTGATATGGAGAGTACATATCTCACTCTTTGAGTGAAACTTTAAACCAAGGTTGGTGGGAGCTCGTGTGAATGTAAAAGATCCCGATTTCATAGCACTTATCAAAAAGATTATGGGAAGTTCCCTGCTCTAGCCAAATTTCCCCCTTGTCAGTATGAATTCTGCCTTGAGTCTCCACTTAAAAGCGACTGCTAGGCTAGTGAGACTAACCCTTTCAACAAACTGTAAATAAATAAACAATTAAATATGTTTATATATAAAAATATTTTTTTTGTTGAAGTGGGAGAAAAGCTAAAATTTAGAAAGGCAAATATTCTGAAAAGGAGAACATTTTGCTTGACCTACTAACTGCTGGACTATACTTGATTTTTTTGAACTTTGTCTCATAGCTGGCATAACTTACTTTTGACTGCCATTACCCCCCTTTCAAGATCTTATTTCAGAGATGGTCTTTGCTTTATACATCTGAACCCATGGCAAATTCTAATGAGGATTACTCCTTTTGTCACGTGATGCAGAGAGTATAAAAAAAAAGGGGAGGCTGCACATCAACATTAGAGCTCAGAGTAGTTCTGGTCCTGAGAGCCTTGCAGGCAAAACTCCTTCTGGGGCCTCTTTTCATCTGCTCAGTTAGCCAGTCCATCTTGAATATAAACAAGCAACGGTACACCCTTTTGCAGGGAGATTAAGCTCATCTGGCAGAGGACCATAAACAGAATGTTATTGTGTTAACAGTTCCTATTCCCAGAGAAGTGAATGAGCCAGTGGACTCCAAGTTGCTTGTCCAGCCTTCTGCTGGAGCTGCAGATTTAAGAGTCTATATCTGATCCAAGTTTTCTGGAAGTGGGACACTGCAGAGAATTATTTTTTTTGCTACTCAGGGTAGTGGCCCTCCCTGTCTTCTGCTTTGTGCAGCAGAAAACGGCAGAGGTAACAGTGTATGTGTTCTGTCTTCACAGCCAGATATTCCTGCACACATTGATATCATTTCTTCCAGTTTCATGCTTCATTTGCAAAGTTCAGGGAAAATGCTAAAACTCATTCTTGAACACAGAACCCCAGGGGACTGCATTGGTTCATATGTGTGTACTAGGCTAATGGCCATGGAGCCTTTACAAGCCTAGCCCAAAAAAAATTGCACAGACACCATGCCACCCAATGTTAGTTCACAGTGTCTCTATCCAGTAGGGCAGCTGGAATGATCCCTGGAGGGAATTTTGTGTTTCCCATCCACTTGTCAAGATTTCTCTTGAAGAGGACCAACGAGGTGCTCTGCTTTACATGAATGGGAAGCTTATTTCAGAGTATGGGATCTCTTGATCCCTGGAGTTGTGATCTCTGGAGCATGTGGAGCAAAGGGATTGGGATTTCTTTAGGTGTCGCATTTCAAGTAGGGCTGGGTCGGACATGGCTTTGTAAGTCAGGCAGAGATCACCTCTAAGTAGACTATAAGAGACTGAGAACAGCTGAAGTTTCTTGAGTCTGTCCATGTAGGACATGTGTTTAAGGCCTAGGATCCTTTTTGTGAGGTACTTTTGTGAGCTCTCCAACTGTTGTAGGTGTCTGGTCAGGTACATGCCAAATGGGACATTATATTCGATGACTGGTCTAATGAGGGATGAGTAGAGAGGAATGATGACCTCTTTCTTCCTGGATGTGAAACTTTTGGTTATAAGATGTTCCACGTAGAAGGACTTTCTGACCACAGTGGCAGTGTGATGGTCAAAGGTGAGGTGGCTGTCGACCTGAGTGTCCAGATCTCTTATGGCCCCTTCAGTGTTCAGTGGACTCCCATCAATGTGGTAATTCATGGGAACTGAGTTTTTTCCAAAGGGAATGATAACGCATTGTTTGGGGTAAGCTTCAGGCCATGGTTCTGACAGCAGTCATTGGTCTTAGAGAGGCCCTTTTGTAGGATGTCTGCATCACTTAGGGAGTTGATAATGGCTCCTAGCTTGCAGTCATCAACGAACTTGGTCAGCCAGAGTCCTTCTGTGTTGGCCTGGAGATGCCAAACAGGAGAGGGCCCAGGACCTGACTGGTCGACAGTCTGACTTGAATCCGCAACTTTCATTCTGTGGGTCCTGTCTGTGAGTCAATTTGCAACCCACCTAGTGATGTAAAGATTGATGTCTAGTTTGTTGAGTTTATCAGTGATACCTGAGTGGAGAATGGTATCAAAAGCCTTGGCCAGGTCGAGGTAGTCTGTATGCACTGCCTTACCCTCATCCACAGCCTTGGTGACTGCCTCGAAGAAGTCAACCAGGTTCAGCAGGCAGGATCCCACCTTGACAAAGCCAAACCGTGTGGGGTCAAGAGTTTGGAGATTGCCTATATCTTTGTTAAGCAGGTCCATGATGATGTGCTCTATAGCTTTGCATACTAGACTTGTGAGGCTAATTGGGTGATAGTTCCCAGGGTCAGTAGTTGCTCCCCCTTTATGGAGCTGGACGACTGTAGCAGTGCGCCATTCGTTAGGGACATAGCCGGAGATAAGGCTATGATTGAACAAGCACAGAGATGTGGTGCCAGTTCGTCATGTAGCTCATGTAGGATGCAGCCAGGGATATTATCAGGTCCCATGGATGCTGTATTCTTGGCTTTGGACAATGCAGCTTTTACCTGTGCCACAGAAATGGTGGGTACCAGGCTTTCTTCTGGTATTGCAACAGGGCCCTTGGGGGGGGGGGTAAAGTTGGCACTGAATCTGTCGGCCAGTATGTTGGCTATATCTGTTGGCTCAGTATAGGAGGTGCCATTGTGCAATAACTCAGAGCTTATCTGGATATTGCCTTTGAGGTTTTTGATATAGCTGTAGAAGGCTTTGTGGTTGTTTTTGGTGTCAGCCTCAGTTCTGCCTTCATAGCTGGCTTTAGAGAATATGATAAGGGATCTCAGCTTATTGTTGAGACTGATAAGGGAGGTTTTCCAGTCTTGTGACTTCATTTTTTTCTGCAACAGTTTGACTGGTCTGTTTGTGGAGATAACTTCTCCTATATTGATTATCTGCTTTCTATCTTGGAGCCAGTTGGCAATCCAGTGGGTGACATAGGGGCTCATTCCCAGTTTATTTAGCTTTTCTGCTGACACGGGAATTTGAGTCAAAAAATTTGCCTAGATCGGGGTATGCACTGTGTACAATTTTGCCTTCATCCCTTGCTTTGATGACCTTTTCAAAAAAATCCACCAGGCTGAGTAAACATGACCTGTCCTTGATGAAGCCAAACTGAGACTGGTCCTGTGTTTGGAGGTTCCCTTTTTCCTGATGAATTAGTTCCATGATAAGTCTTTCCATGACTTTGCATATGAGACTGGTCAAATGTATGGATTTGCAATTGCCTAGGTCTGTGGAAGGTTCACCCTTATGCAGGGGAATGACTGTGGCTGGTCTCTATTTGCTTGGTACAAAACCTTTATAGAGGCTGAGACTGAACAGTGTTGTTAGTGGTGTGGCTAAATTGTGCTTCATGCTATTTAGGATCTTTGAGGAATATTGTCAGGACCTATCAATACAGTATTTTTAGCTTTTGAAAAATAACCCCATAGCTGAAGTTGGTACATGTGCCTCAAAGGGCCGTCATTGCTTGCTGCACGTCAGGTGCCAAAGAGACTGTGGGGTAGAACATATTAAAAAAAAATGAATGCTACCTGAATGGCAGTTTTCAATGACTAGCTATTGCCCTTAGGAACAGATGGACCAGCTGAGACGTGGAAGGGCTGATGGGCAGAATGCTATAGAGAAAAATAGATAAAGTGTCTTTCAGCCTCTGTGTTCCCGAATGTTATATGCCATATGTCAGCCAAAATCATGGCATTGTTAAACTTAAGCTTGGATATTTGTAAATGAGAAAATTCCAGCACTGCTTGAAGAGTCTGTGGGATCAGGTGGAGTGTCCACTAGATTTAACTGTTGCATTTAACCTTCTTTTTGTCTGGAAGCTAAAATGGTGAATTTTAGCAGCTGAGGCAGAGATGGAAAGGCCACTCTCTCCCCAAGTCATTTCAAATCCTAATGGTGGCAGGGTAGAGGGCTTTTCTGGAGTCATGAAAGATTATGGTCTTTAGTCTTTTTCCAGATTAGTATTCCTGTTGCTGTGAATGAAGCGTTCACCCCCCTCTCACCCCCTAAAAGGCCTATCTCAATACCGGAAGATTGCCAAATTCCGGTAATAATGGCCACACAGTTAAAAAAACGCACTCTGCAAAGCTAAGAATACAGCATCCATGGGACCAGATGACATCCCGGGCTTTGTATTACATGAACTAGAAAATGAACTGGCACCTCACCTAAGTGTCATGTTTAATCATAGCCTCACCTCAGGCTTCGTGCCCACTGAGTGGCGCACCGCTACAGTTATCCCACTCCACAAGGGGGGATCCACCTTGGATCCCGGGAACTACCGCCCCATCAGTTTGACGAGCATGATCTGCAAGGCCATGGAACGTATTATCATGGAACTTATAAATAAAGACATTGACAACCTTCAAACACTGGACCCCACCCAGTTTGGGTTCGTGAAGGGCCGATCTTGTCTCCTGAACCTGATTGACTTCTTCTAATCAGTCTCCAGAGCCGTGGACGGGGGTACGGCTGTCCACACAGCCTATCTGGACCTCGCCAAGGCCTTTGACACCATCCCCCACTCTGGAAACATAGATAGATTTATTAAGCTGGGCATTAATCCCTACGTCACTAGATGGGTTGCCAACTGGCTTACTGACAGAACCCACACTGTAAAAGTAGCCAACTCCAAATCCAGGTCCAGACAAGTGACAAGTGGAGTACCTCAGGGTTCAGTCCTGGGACCGCTCTTGTTTGGCATCTACTTCTCTGAAGTACAGGCCAACAGTAAGGGACTCTGGCGAACAAAGTTCGCAAATGACTGCAACCTGGGAGCCATTATTGAATCCCTACATAATGTGGATACTCTACAAAAGGGCCTTACAGAAACAGCTGCTTGGTGCCAGAGCCATGGGCTCAAGCTCAATGCCAAGAAATGTATAGTTATCCCCCTTTGGGAAAAAAACATGTACCCATGAATTACCACATAGGTGGCAGTACACTAAACACTGAAAGTGTGATAAGAAACATAGGGACACAGGTGAACAGTGGTCTCACCTTCGATAACCACATCGCCACAACAGTCAGGAAATCCTTCTATGTGGCACACCTCATCACTAAGGGCTTTCATGCAGAAAAAAAGGACGTCATTGTCCCACTGTACTCATCCGTCATTAGACCCATTATAGAATACAATGTCCCATTTGGTATGTACCTCTCAAGACATCTGCAACTACTGGAAAGGCTGCAGAAATACCTCACTAAAAGAATCACAGGCCTAAAGCAGATGCCCTGTGCTGGCCGCCTTAAAAAACTCCAGCTATACTCTGTCTCATATCATCTACTCAGAGGCGATCTCTGCTTAACATACAAGGCCATGTCAAACCCAGTGCTGTTGGACATGCTACACTTAAAGAAATCCCAATCCCTCAGAGCCACATGCTCCAGGGATCTAAACCTTGTCATCACAATAAACAGAACATGCTGGAGGGATAGTTTCCTGACCCAGAGACTCCCCAGACTCTGGAATAGACTGCCCATACATGTCAAGCAGAGCACCTCTTTGACCCTCTTCAAAAGGAACCTTGATTGGATGGGAGAAAGGAAATTCACCCTGGGATCACGTCAAGTCGCCCTGTTAGACAGGGGTCCAGGGAAGTAAATAGTGTGGGAAGAAATAGCCAGAGAATTGTTATGGCTAGGCTTGTATAGGCCCTAGGGTTAATAGCCTAGTACCAGCCTATGAACTTGCAGTCATAACATTCAGGAGTTGCCTTTTAGTCTTGCTTTTGCTGTTTGTTTGGAATGCTTTCTTTGAGAAGTGACTCTTCGTATATTTCCTCTAATGACATTGTTTTTGAATGTGTTGTTGCACCTTAAACATGTTAAAAAGTTAATTAGTAGAGTTGATAAAGCCTCTTTTATCCTTCATAATACTATTCCCCCATCCTCTATTAATATCTCTAACTCTGTGTCCAGAGAAAAGAGTTCAAGCTAGTTCTGTTTTCCATCAGATATGTGTAACTCAAACACACTGAAGAGTACTGAACCCCATGTTTGAACTCTGCAGTGTTCCACTTGTCACTTTCTTTGATCCTGACATTGATAATTTTTCATGTTGGGTGCTAAATTTAATCAGACAATTCAGTTACCATCCTTGTACTCCTATCCTTAGATATTTCTGGAAAGAATCATGTACAATACAGATGCAAAAAGAAAGTCTGTGCACATTTTGGTAGGACTAGACATTAGAAATCAGATTAGCTATTTGTTTCATTTAATTAGTGCAAAATTGCTGCCTCAGCGAATATACAGATTGTTTCTGACTGGTTAGAGAAGCATATTTATTTATTTTATAGTTCTGCAGACAAATCCCTTTAGGGCTCATTCTGCAGGTGCTGCTACCTTTGCAGCTCTCTGATATGAGTTTCAGCAGGTGATATCTGCAACGAGTAGACCTAATTCTTTGTTTATGATTTCACTGAATAGTATAAACTGATTTGCTTGTTCAAGTCTGATGGAGGTTTTTCCTTTTCTGTCATACTTGACCAAATAACTGCATAGTAACTCTAAAGCAGTTAAATATATTCAACAAATGTGAGAAACCATAGCAAGAGCTGAGTGTAGAAAATTACATATCAGGCCTCTTCCTTTGCATGTATTATACTGCGTAGAACTTCAAAAATTTTATTATACCTTATAATCCATTTCTAGCCCAAATATTTTGTTAAAGTGGGTCGGAAAAGAAAAACTAAGTATACGTTATGTTGAAATCAAATGATACAAAGACCATCACCAAAACGTGAATCTAACATGTTTTAGAGCTTCATTTTGTCTCATCGGAGGCATGTAATTATGCATCTGATGTTGTTAATCTTCTTTCCATTCATCACTGATGTGTTCGATTCCGAGCCCTCGCTACCGAGTCGGCTTTTTTTACCAAGCTTGTGCCAGCCAAAAACTCTCAAACTAAGTGTCTACCCAGAATGCCTTTCTTCCTGTTACCTCAGATCTCATTTGCCGCATAGCCGTAAAGCCGCGTTTCAGCCGAGTTCTCAGCTAAGTGGAACTTTATTTGATATTTTGTGTGGAAAACTTTTGATATTTTCTCTTTTAGTGAGCAATTAGTATCTTTAGTGTTTTTTCTTCTGTCAGACCTTGATCTTTCTTCTCTGCTCTACCCGTTGTTACTGTTGGTAAACTTTAAAGTACCATTGTTGGTACGGCCTTCTTCCCTTACCCTTGTGGCATTCCTTCAATACCATAGCTGGTATTTCTCCTTTCTTTCCTACCCTGTTAGTGTGTTTTCAGTAAGGTGTTTCTGTTTCCCTTATACATATCGCTATAGTGATACAACTGTGTGGCTTTTTTGAACTGTGTTTGACCTATTAGTACAGACTGGTTAAACTGTTTGCCTGTGGTGTCTCTCTGTCAAGATGGATAGGAAAGGTACCTCAGGGTGTATGCATTGTGCTTCATGTAATGGCAAGTTACCTAATAGTGATTCTCACAATGATTGTGTATACTGTTTGGGGGTGCCCCGCCTTTCGGTGCAACCTCCTTGTGACATTTGTCAGAGTTTCAGTCAACGTACTCTTAATGAGTGAAAAAATAAACTGATACTGAAAGGGTTACTTAAGTCTCCCTTTTCAGAGGCCATTTCTGCGATGGAGGTCTCAACCCCTCCTACAAAAGACTAAAAGAGATCCCGCTCATTTCCCTTCTCACCATCGGGTGATCAGGGTAAGCCTGTGAAATCAAAGGTCTCCAAGTTCTCCTCTGAGCATAAATCTGCCTCTACGGCTCCGCCTTTGTCAGCTCCAAGCATCTCGAAACCTACGATACCGATGCCAGTTTTGACACTGATCCTGCCTCCGGCACCAGTGATAGACCTCACTACGCCTACTATGACTTCGGCACCTGTGGCCACTACATCTCAGGGCATGCCTTAGATACCTTCGTCAGTTATGATTTTGGAACCTACCGTTTTAGCTCTGAGTGCCACTTCGGCACCGAGTCTTTTTCCGACCAAGTTGGATTTGACCCCATTAATCCCAGTCTCAAAACTTGAGATTTCATTGCTGGCAGACCTTGCACCATGGACCCGATACTCCCCTTCCGTAGATCCATTCCTGGGCCAGATGTATACCCATTCATTGACTGGACCTGACTCTCCATCCAGAGTATCCACTAGATCCACCAGGAGCCTGTCAGAACACAATGTGGTGCGTCTTGTGGACCAGCCATTTGCAGCCAGGGGGATACCCACACTTTCTAAGACCCATCCACCTGCAGGACTTGGGTTGGTTTCTCCACAGACTCCTTCTTACACTCCTCCTTCGACCATTTCGGTTCTGAATCCTTCTGCTCTGACGTCCTTTTCTGAACCCATCACCTTGACGCCTATAGTGGACCTCACTTAGGCTCTGGGTTTGCCCCTTTGGTCTTTGGTTCCTGCAGAACTGGTCCTTCCTCAGACTCGGGATTGGGGGGGTGGGTGCCTCAGCTCGGGGCATGGATCTGTGTTTTTCTTCGGTTCCGTCCTTGGTGCTGATAGCCACATCTGCACTGATCCTGCTTGAGGCTCCATCCATGGGGGTGGGTTTGTTGGTGCGGGGTGTGACCCCAGTCCTGAGGTTGTCTTTCTCGGTTCTGGACTCCCATCCCTCTTCAAGCGGACTTGCTTTCCGCGTGATGGAGAGGGCTCTTGCTTCTGGAAGCACCCCTTTGATGATGGAACCCCAGTTTTTGCCCCTGAGCTACAGCTGCCACAGACCACCCCCCCAAGGGCACCAAGCAAAGAAGCCGCAGGACACCCCTGTTCAAGGTACCCGCTCTTCTGAGTCCTCCTCAAAGACCCCCACTGAGGAGCCCCCTCGAAAGAGGATGTGCAAGAGGAAGCACGTGGACTCACCCAAGGAGACTTTAACAGAAGACACAGATTATGATGATGGTGAAGTGTCCCCACAGTCACCTCTTGATGATGTGTCCTTCGGAGACATCCTGGAAATGCTAAAACAGAGAGGTGACTGAAAGTCCTCCAACCATTCGTCTGAGGAGTCCATGTTCCTGCAGGATTTCTGCGCCTGGCCTTCCACATCTTGGGTGACCCCACCTGCTGACGAGCTCTTCCAGCGTGCTTGGAAGAATCCTGATTCCATTGAGGCAATCCCTCAGAAACCTGACAAAATTCTTTACCCTCCTGAGAAGAACCCGCATTGGTCCAGAGGGTTACCAGTTGACGCTATGGTGGTGGCGGCGGCAGCCATGAAAAAGGACTTGGCTGAGGAAAGTTCCACTGTCCTCCCACCCAACAGGGAGTCCCGGGTGGTGGACAGACTTTGGAAGCGAGTTTTTGCATCAGGGACCTTTGCTATATGGTCACTAAACTATTTGGCACATTTTACGAGGCTCCAGAGGGACTTGATCTCCAAACTCTCTGGGACACTCGCAGGACAGCTGTCTGATGAGGTCAGGGACAAAGTGGCCTCGCAGCTCGCAACCCTGGAATCGCTCTCCAACTCGTCCATGAGGTTGCTACCACATGCAACCGAAGGGGAGGCTAGAGCAGCGGATTTGGGCATTGTCATGAGGAGTCATGCCTGGATGCACATTTGTGACCTCGCAGGCCCCTTCAAGTCTTCCTTTTTGAATGCTCCCATCGAAACATCATCCCTTTTTGGCTCCAAAGTGAAGGACATGCTAGCCAGGTGCGAGCAAGATGGCAAGACCCTGTCTGCCATAGGCCTATGATTTTCCAACCCTCAATGTACATTCTCCAGGAATCAGAGCAGTGGGAATATGTGGCACAAAAAATTTCAGGGTCCTTTCCCTGCCGCACGTGGTGATGATACCCCCAGGGGTAGAAGGGGGTAACAATTCTGGAAGATGCCCCTACAGAGGCAGAGGGGGTCCTCGTAATCAAGGCTCCAGGGACTCCTTCTCTGGACAGACTTACCAGTACTCCTGAGGAGCAGCCTGATTGCTTACCTCTGGAAGCACTCAGAGGTCATTTTTCTCTGCACCAAGCTGCCTGTCAATCTATTACCACCGATCACTGGGTGCAGAGTATAATCACCAGCGGTTACACCATTCCCTTTTATTGTCAACCAAATCTTCCAAAAAAGCTTCCCGATGTTCCACCTAGTCAAAGGGAAGAAGCAGCTTCAGAAATAATAAAGCTGTCTCAAAAAAGAGTCATCCAACCAGTCCCACCAGACTAACACGGATCCAGATTCTACTCAAGATTCTTTTTGGTGCCAGAAAAGACAGGGAACTGGAGACCCATTTTGGATTACAGCAGCTTAAACAAGTCTGTCATCCAAACCAAATTCCAGATGGTCACGGTTCAATCCATTCTCCCTTTTTTAAGGGAAGGTTATTGGATGTACTGGCTAGATCTCCGGCATGCGTATTACCACATCAAAATGGACAAATGCTCCAGGAGTCTGTTTCGCTTCTGGCTAGGGGCCAGTTATTATCAATTTCGTGCCCTGCCCATTCGGTCTCTCTATAGCCCCCAGAGTGTTCACGAAGTGCATGGCAGTGGTCACAGCTCATTTGAGACCACAAGGATTCCGGGTGTTTCCATTTCTGGATGACTGGCTCCTCACCGCCCCCACCAAGTGTCTTTTGGTAACAGCACTACATTATACTCTGTCTCTTGCAAAAATGTTGGGAGTAGCAATACATTGGGAGAAATCAAACCTTACTCCCACACAACAAATGGAATTCATTGGAGCAGTGTTCAATACCCAGTCCTGTCTAGTGTCACTCGCAAGTCACAGACTACAGTGATTGAGGCATCAGCTCCGAGTGATACTCTGTCAAACAAAAGTTTCAGCAAGAGAAGTTCTTCAGGCCCTAGGATCCATGACAGCTTCAATTCCAATATTGTCCCTAGCGAAGCTACAGATGCAAATCCTACAATGGCTCCTCCTTTGTCAAGTGGTTCCTGAACTATTACCCCCTCAGTTACTAGATTCAAATAATCAACTCCTGCAAGCAGGACCTCTTTTGGTGGATGAGGCCAGACACAGAACTTTGGAGTCACCCATTTCAATCTCTTCTGCCCAGGGCCATTGTGACCATGGATGCTTCCGTGATCAGGTGGGGGGGGGGGGTCCATTACCTGGGAAAGATGGTCCAAGGCTCATGGTCCACCACAGAGGCCCACCTGCATATCGCCGTTCTGGAACTGAGAGCGGTGCTGTTAGCGTTGTAGGCTTTTCATTCAGTTCTCCCTTCTGGGACATTTGCAATTCAGTCGGACAACATGTCAGTGGTCAGGTATATTAACAAGCAAGGAGGAACCAAGTCCTACCCCCTGTGTCGAGAGGCTATGAGAATTTGGCAGTGGGCGATAGCTTCCAACCGCTTTCTGATAGCAATGCATATCCCAAGGAGCTCCAACGTAATTACAGACAAACTGAGCAGATGTATTCTTCTGCCTCACGAGTAGTCCCTCAATCCCAAGGTGGTGACAGAAATCTTCAGCCACTAGGGCCAGCCCTGCTGCAATCTTTTTGCCTCCCCATCGAACAACAAGTACAGCAGCTATTTCACCCTCTTTCTCCCGGAGGCGGAGTCCCCGAGGGACGCTGTAATCCACGATTGGCCCACGGGACTTCTTTATGCTTATCCTCCCATTCCCCTGATTCTACAATTTCTAAAGAAACTCTTCAGTTGAGATGCAAGGTGATCCTCATAGTGCCATTCTGGCCTCGACAAGTTTGGTTCCCCTTCCTTCGGCCTCACCTAGTATACCCGCCATGGATTCTGGACCCTCTTCCAGATCTGATTACTCACTCCTAAGGGTTCAGCCACCCAAATCTGTCCAGACTCAAGCTGACAGCTTGGTTTCTCCACTTCTGTTAGTTGCCAGGCAAGCTAATCTCACCTAACCTGTACGAGACATCATTCTGGCCTCTCATAAACCATCCACCAGAAGACTATATCAGGATAAATGGAAAAGGTTCTCCATCTGGTCTAAGGATAAAATGCTAGACCCGTATTCGGCTCCAGTGACTGTGGTGCTGCAATACTTGGCTACGTTTTTTGAGAATGGAGCCTCTGCCTCTACCAGCTGAATACACCTGGCGGCAATTTCTAATTTCCACAATGGTACTGATGGCACCCCTTTCATCTCTTTACGTCTATGCAAAGTCTTTCTCAAGGGAACCTCATATCAGACCTCCTGTCAGACAGCCTGTGGAACCATGGAACCTTACTTTAGTCCTTCAGTCTTTGACTCAAAAACCCTTTGAATCCGCAGCGAAGTGTGACCTAAAGTTCTTGTCCTGGAAATCCTTGTTCTTAGTAACCATCACGTCAGCTAGACGGGTCTCTGAGCTGCAGGCATTGTGTATCAAGACGCCCTATGTGGTCTTCCATAAAGACAGAGTATCACTTCGGACGAATCCATCCTTCCTTCCCAAAGTTGTTTTTGAATTTTCCTTTAGCCAGACCATTGACCTACCAGTGTTGTTTCTGAATTTTTTCCAATAAAGGAGAGTATTGCCTACACTCCTTGGATGTACATAGGCAACTGAGATTTTACTTAGACAGGACCAAACCTATCCGTAAGTCTGATCAGCTTTTCATTTCTTTTTCTGGGCCTAGAATGGGAAATGCTTCCAAGGTTACATTATCAAAATGGCTAAGGGACTGCATACGTTTCATCTATTCCCTCATAAAAGAACCTATGCCAAAAGTTAAAGCTCACTCCACTAGATCTGTGGCAACATCTGTAGCTTTCCATTCCAGGGCTTCCATGGATGACATTTGCGTAGCAACCACTTGGGATAAGCCTCATACCTTTATCAATCATTACAAATTGGACTTGGTCTCCAGAGGGAGAGATGCCTTCTACTCAATGGTACTCAGGAATGTTCTTCCATAAGGGCTGCCCATGGACCTCAAGGTAGCTTGGGATTCTGTCCCATCAGTGATGAATGGAAAGAAGATTAACAACATCAGATAAAGAAGTTATGTCTTAACCATAACGTTCCATCTGTGTTGTTCATCATCTTTCATTCATCACTTCCCACCCTTCTCCCCCCTCCAGAGGCTCTTGGGGGATGCTTTGGGTCCAAGTGGTGTCCTATGGTATTTGCGCAGAAGTGGCCTTGTCTTTACTTCTCTATCTCTAGCGAACTCGATCTGAGGTAACAGAGAGAAGGGAATTCTGGGTAGAAGCTTAGCTCGAGAGTTTTTGGCTGGCGCGAGTTTGGTAAAAATGCCAACTCGGTTCCGAGGGCTCAGAACCAAACCCATCAGTGATGAATGAAAGAAGATGAACAACGCAGATGGAACATTATGGTAAGACATAACTTCTTTTATTTTTTTTTTTTTTAAATATATGATATCATTCTGTGACTCACTTTCTGTCTCTTATGATTCTGAAAGTATTCAGAACTGATTGACAGTATAAATATTTCTGGTTATAAAATACTGAAATAATATACAACATTTGCATTGCAGCTTATTAAGGTGGGGTGGGGCACAATGCTGCAGCACCTTTGCAGATCTAAAATCTGAGTTCATCTGTGCAATATTTATACTGATAGTCTCCTCGCTTCTTTACCACTTTCTCTATGTATAACAGGATAGTAATAGGATAGTAATGCACAAGAATTAAGTTAGTCAACTATGTCTGTATAATTTAAAATTCTAATATCATACTACTCCCATATCTTTTATGCATTACAACACTTCCCCTTTCTATTTTGCCACTTCATGAATCATTTACAGGCCCACACCTAGTAACTTTTTTTTTCCATAGCACATTGGAAAACAAATCTTAAACAAAAGTGGATGCTCAAGTCCCTTCCAAATACACGCGGACACACACAAACACACACACACACACACACACACACACACACACACACACACACACACACACACACACACACTGGAATCTGCTTTGTATACTGTCTAATTTTGTAATGCTGTTAATGATTGAATGAGTAATATGTTATGCCTTTGTGCAGAGAAGAATATATTCTTTATGTTAAATGTTTATTTCTGGCTGCTGCTGTGAGGAAAGTGCAGAAGAGTTAAATTATGAAGATTTTTTTCAGTGGTACTCTGATGACCATAATAGTAGCATGTGTTGTACAAGCTCTAGATTAAGGAGTTGGTAGGTTCCAGAATGGAAATATTTGACAGGTGAAGCCCTGCAAAACGGTTAGGAGGAGTGTTTTTTAATCATAAATGAATGTTGATCTTTGGTTGAAAAGTGTGCTCAACATAGATTACTTCAAGTATGCAATGATACATCAAAAATAAATAAATAGGAAATACTCAGATCTGGTATCCTCACTCTTAGTGATAATTATATGCTGTGATATTTTGTCCAAATTTCCTCTTCTGAAACATGTACTAAGACATTTGCAAATGTCCCTCAAGCAAGACATCACAGGAGGTTTTCACATTTCTCTTGGAAAAAAATGTTTCAACGCACTGGATCATGAATATGAAATTACTCACAGGTCTTTAATAAATCACTCAGACCAAAAAGACACTGAACTAGCTATAAACATGCTTTACTCCTATAAGGCATTATGATTATAAAATAAGTGAAAGGTTTAGCTGTATCCTGAATATTCAGCTGAGCAGGAAGTCTCTGATATAGTTTCACAAGTGATAAGGTGTCAGAGTGGAAGCCGCCTAGAAATTGACCAGAAAGGCCGTGGTGAAACACAAAAACATGTAGAAAAATAATTGCACTCCTCCATTTATCAAGGCATCATGGGGAGACATGCATGTTTCTCCTTAAAACAAACAAAAAAAATATGTGTAATATTTCAGTATAATGGCTCATGAGTGTACCGCAGTACACAGGATCCCTGTTCTTTGTGATGCGTGATGTCTTTTTATACTGGGGTATCTGAGGTTCTGTGGCATTATTGTTGGTTACACTGATTTTCCTAGTCTAGTTGAAATTTGTAAGTATAGTGTAGTTTACAATACTTTTAATCTCTTTAATGGCAGTTCAGTTTATTAGCTGGTAAAGTTCATGGAGTCTGTAATGGCAGATGGATTTTAGTACTGTTAATGTAGCTCAGTTACTTAAAGAAGTATTGTCTATAGTCTGTGTTTTAATGTTTGCATCTGGTTAATGCTGTGATATTTCTGACTTCCCTGATTGTTAGTTTGCATATCTGATCACTACTGCAGTAACCTTAGCTATATGGATTATATCTTGCATAGGATATAACAGCCAACTAGCTTCAGGCACCTTCCCGCATGATCAGACCATCAATAGCTCAAGTTGGCAGTGGAGAAAATTGGTGGTGTGGATGCTAAGCCCTTCAGATCTTTCCTTTCTAATGAAGAGCGCTCCTCTTGTGGCCTTATAAGGATTGACAGTCAGTGTTTCTCCATTGCTGTGGAGAAACGTTTCTTTTGGGGAAAAGCTTTCCACAACTTATTTTGTTATTTTGTGACCAAAATAAAACTTTTAAAATAAAATTGCTTGTTTTATGCTAGGATTTTTTTTTTCTTGGACTGTCACATGACTTTTCAGTCAGTTAGTAAACTTGTGGTTATATTGCTTTCTTTTACTGTAAAACTATATAAATTCTATTTTTTTCTATAACTTTTTGTGAGAAAACACTACTTTTTTGATAATTCGCTTTTACTAACTGCTACTGTCAGTTATATGCAGACATTAGGCTTCACTCTTGGCTTTACCATAAAAAAAAAAAAATTACCATTTCTATGGTTCTTCCTTTCTCCGACCACAAAAAGAAAAACATTTCTAGACAGCCTTTGCCCCTTCAGCAGGCTATTAATTTGGCTCACCCACAGATGGGTGATTCTGTTGTGGTCATTTCAAGTTGCTCAGCCCACTTGTCTTCTTCCTTGGTTTCCTCTGGTTAGTCCCTTCAGCCACTATGGACCAGGGGTTAATCACATCCTGTGCAGCTGTTGGAGTTTCCTTAGCAGTCATGAGAAAACCACTCTTGTTCATCTCAGAGGAAGGAGCTGAGAACGCTTCTCTAACTGGATGGACTGGGATGCTTGTTCCCCAGGGTCAAATTTGTAACAGTAGTCAGTCTACCAACATGGACATTCAAGTTAATAATCAGAAAGTTAAACATTTATCTCCTCCTATCTCCGTTATATTAGACAGGAATGATTTTATTGGGCTTAGCCCAGGACTTGATATAGGCTCTTAATCCTTCTCTTTCTGTATTTTCAGATAATAAAAATGGAATTATTCATTTTCTGAAGATTCCAAGTGTGATAAACAGGGAAATGATTGTGAGGGAACAATGTCTTCTTCTCGTGTAAACTGATTCTCTTTCTGGGGAGAGGTTTTCTACTGATTGTCCCTTAAAAGAATTTTCTTTATCTGAAGTCTTAGGATGAACCAACTGTTTCCATGAGAACATAATAATATTCCAGTTTCTTGGAAAAGAATATGATTCATTAAAACTGGAATTACGTCAGACTATTCCTGTTCCTCGTATTCTTCCAGCTTTGGAGAATATTTTTATTATAGCCTGTAACATGCCTGACACCCAGCCTGCTGCCCCTAAAAAAGGCAGATAGACTGTACGAAGTTCCCCAGTCTTATATATTTTATTTTTTAATCCCAGCTCCGACCCTGCTGTGATTTCCTTCAAAATCCATTGGCAGCTAAGCATTTAGCAAATGGTAATCCATCTTCCAATGATAAAGAGGGAAAGCCTTTGATATATTTTTGGAAAAAAAGTTTATACCTTTGTCACACTTATTTTTTAGGATTCTCAAGTTATCAAACTCGCATGTTAAAGTTTCTGCTTACATTTGAAAATGTGAGGAACGTTGCACTCACTTTTCTGGAAAATCTTTTCTGAATACACTACACTTTTGTCTCAAGAAATCAAACATTCTTATGACTTAGCTGGTGCCTTTTCCAAACCAGTTGCTATTGGAACTATTACGAGGAGGTTTCCATGGTTACAGTTTCAAAATTTGCTTGAGAACTTAAAGGTGAAATTTTGAATTATTTTCTTGATAGGGAGGTTGTTTTTAGACCATCTACTGCTGAAGTCCTGCAAAAGTGTAACAAGAGAATGAAATTTATTCAAGTGATGGCTCATTTTTCAAACTTAGTTTGGTAAAGGTTTCATACCTAACTCAGAACCTTGTTATAACAAGAACCCAAGCAGACTTAGCAAGTTTCTAGCAAGCAGACATTCAAAAAATAATCACAAGGAGTCTCCAAAAAGAAGGAATAGCCATAAACTATGACAGTCCAACAAGTCTGAAAGAATATCCATAAACTGAAACCTCCCTTCCCACCCTGGCAAGCTTTTAAATCTCCCCAAAATCTGTCTGTCCACTTCTGTCATTGGCAACAAATAGTATGAGACAAGTGGGTTCTGAGAGTGATCTTTCTGAGGTACAGATGTCATCTGCTGAATGAAGGGGTCATAGAGCACTTTCCCCTTTCTCTGTCAGGGAAGGGTGTCTACTCAAGAATGTTTCTGGTACCAAAGAAAGAAGCTTCATGGAAACCAGTTGTAGATCTTTCCTTTCTCATCCAGTTTGTAAAAGACCAAAATGCAACATGTTATCCCTTTACAACTTGTTTTCACTTACTTCCCCTTTCAGTTTATTTATTTTTTTTTTTGGTAAAACTAGATTTAAAGAATGCTTATAATAATAATATTTCTGTAGCCTCAGATTTCAAGCCTTTTTGAAAGTTTTTTTTTGTGTCTAGATTATACTTTCAGTTGTCTGCATTATCCTTTGATTTATCCACTGATCCCAATATATTCACAAAGTGCCTAACTCTAGTAATAGCCTGTTGTAGACTGCAAGGTATTCACATTTACCTGTATTTAGACAACTATTCTCAAACTTTCATTGTTTGTTTTTCTTATCCATTGTACCCATAATATTGTTTTCCTCTGTAATATTGTTAATTTGTCTCTATTCATATGTATTTGTATGTCAGTTTGGGGCTTTTCCCCTCGGGTCTCCACTGAAAAAGGGTCATTCTTATCCAGCTGGACCAACCCGGTTAACAAATGCAAATAAATAAATAAAATAAATATTTATTTAGCATTCAGTTTATTGTAATTGGATAATTAATCAGGATGGTTTAAAAGCAGAGCTGTGTGTAGTTATAATTCATTCCCTTGAAGGCCATGGGCCGAGGTACCAGGAATCTTCATTAAAACATTATTGCCTTCTTCCTGCATGGGTTTTGTTTTTGTTCCAGTGCTTTGCCCTCTTTAGTATATTTTTGATGTGTACAGGCAACTCAGATTTTATCTGGATCACACAAAGACATTCAGGAAAACTGACCAGCTCTTGGTCAGCTTTAAAACAGGGGCACAGGGGAAACCAATATCCAAACAGATCATTTCCAAATGGATAGCACACTGCATCCAATTTTGCTACTCCTTGCATGGAAAACCACTCCCTAGGACCATCAGAACCCATTCCACTAGGGCAGCCTCTGCTTCCACAGCATTCCTTAGAGGGGTACCCACCAAGGACATCCTGGAAGCTGCCACATGGACTTCAGTCCACACCTTCACCAAGCATTACCATCTGAACCTATTCGCAAAAGCTAGGGCTGGGTTTGCCTCTACAATTCTGCAGGACATGCCCATCGAATCTTAAGTTTCTATTAACTTTCCAGCCTTCTCCTCATTTTTGAGGACTGCAGCAGTGAAACACGAAGAACATAGTATAGTTGTGTGCACTTATCATAAATGTAGATGTTCGAGTGTGTTCAGTGCTGCAGTCATGCTTTCCCTCCCTCCTTCCCCCTGATATCTACTTTCCTTAAAGAGACACATATTTCTATGGGGGTCTCTGACCCCAGGACTACTACTAATTATTAAAATTGGACTTCTTTGGTTGGTTAAGGCAAGAAAAACTGAGGTAATAGCATCACCTGCTTTCCTTTGTAGCATGGATGACCTGACATCACTCAGCAAGTGACAGCAGCCGACGCACAAAACCTTGACTCTGTTATTTGGACCTACTGAGGGCTACCACAACATGGATAACCCAATGGTTACAACTGCAACAGTGAGCACACTCTAACATCTCCATTTATGGTAAGCGTACACAACTGTACTTTTTTTGTAGTGGGTAGTCAGGGAAATTTTAAATGCGGAGGCATTCTCCTTAGTGACTGTTTTATGTGTTAAGGATATTAAAGTAAACAAGTACTTTTTTAGTTGCAGGAAATACAGGCTTTACAGTATAACAAGAGAGGAAATGCTTTACAAAAGCAAGTTTAATGTTAAAATCCAGTGATCTTGGGTTGCTGGTATGGTGTGAAGCGTAAAAGTGCGCTGATTATCTTATATGTAGAAGTAAGATATTGTGCCTTATCTTTACAAGGATAAATGTCGAGAGTAATACACTTGGCTTAAGCTTTGGGCAAGTGCTGTTTGTTTGCATGTAGGCTTACAAAATACGACAAAATGAAAGCCATGAAGAATGTCAAATGTCTTACATTTGCAAAGCTATTAGCTTGTTTTTTCCATTAGCAAATGTTCAGTAGGATTCTAGAACCCTGCAGCTGAAGGCAGCTGTGCATTTCTGTTATGAATGAAATTTACAAAGATTCACTGCTGACTAATTTTACATGGAGATGAACTGTCTGCAGACACAAGCAATTAATCTGGAGAGTTTTGAGCATTTTGTACTGAAGGAAATGCCAAATTTAAACATACATTGTTAAGCAGATCAGTGACAAATAAAGTTGGAAATTATGAGAAGTGAATAAGAGATAGCAGCGTCTCTAGTGGCCTTAATACTTTCATGCATTTAATGGAACAGTGTACAATTTAGTTGTGTTTAAAGATAGCCAGATAGTTGAATAGAAACAAGAATAGCTAGATAGTATAATATAAACAGGAAATGCAATACAAAGTGAGAGAAATGCAGACTTCTAGTATATTTAGAGTGAAAACCAGGGGAGAGAAATTGATAAAAATAAAGAAGTGAGTGAAGAAGGGAGAGTAAGGAGATGTAAGGTATGAATATGTATTTGTTCAAATGTATAGATATAGTTTACCCTGAGGTTGAACATGAACAAAGTTAGCTTTTGGCTCAAAAGTCTTTCAGAATGATTTTGAGGGATGGTATTAAACTGATTGATGGAGATAAGGAATTCCAGAACGTAGGAACTTGGTGCAAATACAGACAGTGCCCAGCAGATTTGATAGATTTGTGGACAGACAGGAGTATTTGGTCATTGTATTGTAATGACCATTTGGGAACATAGTTGTGTAGAATGTTATTTAGTGCTAGACATGCAAATGGATTCTAGATAAATTTGTAGGTGGTAAGAAGCTGTGTATATATTAGTTGATGGGGTAGTTCTAACCAATTTAAGCTTTTTGGTACAATACAGTGGTGGTTTCTGAAAGGGGTATTTACTGCAAGTTTAGCAACTGTGTTATAGCATTGTTCAGGTTTTGATTTTTGTGATGCCTGAAGCATAGTAAGGATGGGAACACCATAAAGAAATGTGGGAAAGAGATAGTAGCTTTAGTTGCGTTGGTGAGAACGTTTTTGGCTCTATAAAGCATCCCTAGTTTTGGTGAGTTTTTCTTGTGCAATTTTGTATATGCAGGTCAAATTTAAGATTATCACCCACTGTCATCCATAATAATTTGCTATGAGAAGTGACTTCAGTGGTTGTATTGTTAAGAAAGAGGACTTATAAATTTTGTTTTTTTCATGGGAAAGAGATTAGGGGAAAAAAGTAGAAGTTTGTTTCTTTAGGGTTGAGGATGAATTTCGAGTTACAATGCCATGTTTCGGTTGCTGTTAAAGCTCCCTGAGTAATTTAATGAAGGTGTACCATATTGTCAGATGTCCATATGAGAGTGACATCATCTGTGTACTGTATTATTTATACCTGTTATAAGGATGTATGAAGAGTGTTGGTGACAATGTTAAAGAGGACAGGACCTAGGATAGAGCATTGTGGTACACTGGTGCTGACAGAGCAATATGGAGAGAGGGTGGACTGCCATTGTACTGACTGATACCTATTGTACAGGTAGCTTCTGAACCATAGAAGGCTGGGCTGAGAGTGACCTAATGAGGACATTTGAAGTAGAAGTTTGCTGTGACAAACTATGTCAAAGGCTTTAGACAATTTTATTTTTATTTATTTATTTTACATTTGTTGACCGGGGTAGTCCAACTGAATGTATGTCCATTTTCAGTGGAGGCCTGGGGGGAAAAGCTCCACATTAAGACAATTTACAAGACAGAAATCTTGACCATATACAATACAGATAATGTCAGACAGGTAAAACATTTCAAATACAGGAACATGTATGTAGTACTGTTACAGTAACATACCAACATACCCAACTAAATAAGTTACATTTTTTGAGTAAAAGGATTAATAAAACTTTTTTTTTTTACATTGTTTATAATGTTTACCAAACCTTAGGAGGTGAGGTACTACAGTAGGAATTAATAGAGAATATCAGAGCACCTGAAATAGCATGTTAAAGACACATAGTAAAGAATGGTCCTGCTAGGGGAGAAAGTGTCAGTCAGGATTTGTGCATGGGCAAAGCCAAGACAAGTCTAGAAATAAGGAGAAGACTAGTTTGCAGTTATCTCTAGCTGTCCTGACAGTATCTATATAGAATAGAAGTGTAGTATTAGTACTATAGTATGGAGAGAAGTCTTGTTGTATGGAGGAGTAGTTCATCCTGCAGAAGATAGTCTAGCAATTGCTTTTGAATACATTTTTTCTAAGTATTTTGGAGAGGCAGGATGTGATTGCTACAGGTCTTAAGTTAGCAGTGTCTGTTGAATTTCCTCCTTTGTGAAGAGGAATAATGTGTGATTTTTTCCAGCGAGAAGGAACATGGGATTCCTGGATTGACATATTTATAAAGATTCAGACAGGGTAGGCAATGCTATCAGCTGCTATTTTAAGGTACTTGCTTAGAAAGTCATCAGCTGAAGCAGAACATGGTTTGAGTTTGAGTAGTTTTATATAGGATGTGGGCACAGGTTTGAAGGTGAAAGTGGATAAAGTGATACCTGGCTGCTGGGCATGATTAGGATTAGATGCTGGAGAATCCTTGCGTACAGATGCCATACTTTTTATGAAATAAAAGTTTAACTATATTCTGGTTTCAATTGATGAGTTATTGGGAAAGGGTTTGGTTTGAATTTATCACTGTGATGCAATATTTCTTCAATGGCTTTCCAGAATTTTTTAGGTTTGTGTTTACTATTATTCTGAAAGTTATTATAGTATAGTTTTTGTATCTTCATTAATTTGCTTTTTAGTACAATGGCAAAGCATTCTGAAGTTTTCAGGATATTGTGATGTTTTATATTTTTGCCATTCTTTCCATGCTTTTTCTCTGTCCTGCATTATCATCTTACTCCTTTTGGATAGCCAAATTGCATAATTTGTTTTAGTCTCTTCCTTTAAGGAGGTGTAAGGCTATTCAGAATATTCAGGAAATTTGTACTGAATTCATTTACAGTATCATCTAAGGGGAATTTTTGGGAAGATCCAGTTAACAGATGATAGGGTAGTAATAAATATATCTGGGTTAAATTTGGAAAGGTTACTTGTTTTATAAACATGGATGTATGAGATGTCTGTTTTTTTTATTTCTCCAAATCTTTTGGGTTTCTAATATCATGACAGGAATGGACCCCATTCCTAAGTCAAAGTACGATTAAAGTTCATGAAATTACAATTGTTTCAGTCTTTGATGTCAGCCAGAAGTGCTCTTCGCAGCACCTGTGCGCAGCAATTTGTATAGGGTTACATATATTGGTACCTTATCTGCATATGATAGTAGGTTCTCTTTTTTTATAAGACCTGTTGCTTCTACTACTATTGGAACTGTTTGGGCATCTTTCTTCCACATTGCTCTCGTTTTTGCCTACAGATCCTGATATTTTATGACTTTGTGTCCCTTTGTACGCAAGACACTGTAGTCCCTGGGTGTGGTAATTTCAATGATCAATGCTACTTTTGTCTTCTTTTCATGGACCACTGTATCCAGTTTTCTAGCATCTATCTTTTGAACTTTTGGTAATGGGTGATCCCATGTGATGTAACCTTTATTTTCTATGATGCTTTGTGGCTTATTTTTCCAGTGTTTTTCAGCCACTTCAGTACCATAATGTTGGCACAATTCCCAGTGCAACAGTCTTCTCACATTATTATGCTTTTCAATATACAGTCCTTCTTCCGTTAGTATGCCACAGCCAGCAAAGAGGTGTGTGACTGTTTCCAGTTCGGTTTTACAAACCCTGCATTTATCTGTTTCTCCCACATGTTCAATGGACTTTCTAAACCAGCATGTACGGAGTCCACTGTCTTGGGCTGCCAATATTAACCTTTCATCTCTTGGTTTGAATTTGCCTCTCTTTAACCATTCCTGCATTTGTTCCTGATCCGCATGATCAACATAAGTTTCTTCCAGAAGTTTTCTGTAATTGCGACAATATTTATGCATTTTCCACATTTTTTGCCTTCTCATCTGGTCCTTCACCTTATATTCTTTCTTTTATTTTTTTGGCACATTCAGTTGCTGCCTGATTTTTATCTACTTCTGATTTCATTTCCATTCCTGCTTAACGCCAAAATGTTTCTGCTAGATTAAGCAGAAAACTCATCTTAGATTTATTCTCCTCATGCTTCAAAACATTCACTAAGTTTGGGTCTTGTGAGGTCAGCAGATATGTGTGGAATCCTACAATTACATCTATGCATGTAATCAATTTCAAGGAGGCCCATCCCTCCTTCGGAAAGGGGAATATATAATCTTGGTATGCACTGATTTTTATAAATCATTTGGTGAGCATGAAGCATCCTTCTTGTTTTCTTGTCTAATCTATCCAACACGTTTTGAGGCCAGTCAGTCACTCAAAAACTGTAAGGACAGGAAGAGCAAATTGGTTTATAGCTTGGATTTTGTTCCTAGATGTCAGTGATGTTTTCAGGATTAATTTAAGTCTTCTAAAGTATTCCTTACTAAGTGTGATACACATTTGTTCATATTGTTGATCCTTCATCAGTTCCCAAATATTTATACACTTCCGCTTGCTCAAGTTCTTTTATATCACATTCTTTTCCCAAACTGATCTTCTCCTGGTGCTGCAGTTTTCCTGCTTTAAAAGTTGCTTTTGCACACTTATCAAGACCAAATGACATTCTTATATCATCTGGAAAAGTTTTGACATCTTGCAGTTGTGCTTTCAGTGCCTCATCTGATGAGCTATACAGTCTTAAATCATTAAGAAAGACAAGATGAGAAGTCTTTACACTTTCTTGTTTTCTAGGAGCCAAATGATAACCATTGCCTTGGCTGTTAAGTAGACATCTTAATGGGTTAAGGATTAAGGATAAGGCATAATAGCAGTGGTAACAGACAGTCACCCTGAGATATCCCCCTTTGACTTTTATCCCTGGGATAATAATTTGTCCTTTATCATGGCTTAATTGCAAAGTGGTCTGCCACTGTTTCATGGTCACAGTAATGTAGTAGATCAGTGAGGGTGTATCTTAAACATTTTTAAGCACTCTTTTATCCATGAATGCGGGATATTATCAAATGCTTTTTTTGTAGTCAATCCATGCCATACTTAGATTCTTCCCCTTTTTACAGTTCTCCACTACGACTTTATTTAACAACAAATAATCCTTTGTTCCGTATGACTTTCTTTTATTGCCCATTTGGGCCTTGGGTTTTCCAGTTAGAGGCTTTTCGTAACTTTGTTTCAACCTCTCTGGCTCTTTTTTCATCCCATTTCATATCCTGCACCTTTAAACTACTTATTCTTTCTTTTACTTCTTCTATCCACTTAGCATCTTTGTTATGTTCCACAGGATCTTCATAGATACTTTTCCAAAATGTATCTATTTCTGCTTTTTTTGGTGGTCTTTCAATTCCTTTTACCTTGTTTCCCACTTCTTTATAAAACATTTTTGGGTCATCGATAAATTGCTTATTTTGCACTTTTCATTTATATTTTTCTGTGTATCTTCTAAGTTTTTCCTCCTGTGCTGAGATTTTTAGTTTGGTATTTACGATATGGCATGGTAGATCCTGATCTGTTATAATACTGCACATTGCTTTTATCATGTCTTTCTTAGTATTTTGCTGATCTGTTCACTCTTCTATATTCCTCTAACAGTGGCACTTCTTGTTTTAATTGCTTTATAGTTTTCTCTGTTCAGTACTTCCATGATGGTATTCGATTTCTCTCCTTCCTTTCTCCACTACCTTGTGTTCTTGTGGTAGACCCTTATCAGTTATTAATTTAGCTGCACATTAATATATCCTGCTTACTTCTGCTATATCACATAGATCTTTATGGACAGTCTTAATTACTGTGTTCATTTGTTTTATCAAACTTCTGACTTTTTGAGTTTATTGACCTTCTGCAGTCTATTTCTTTCATTGATCTTAATATGTCTATCTAGGTCTATTAAGTCAAGCAACTCTTCTCATAACTCATTTTCTTCTAAACTGAGGGCACATTTTTTTTCCATTTCCTACGGGCATTCTATAAAAAGTTCTATAGCATCTTCCTGTGGCACGTTCTCTTCAACTTCATCCTGTGCCATCCGTTGCTCTATCATATGGGAACTCACTGGCCTATCACTCCTGAACACTGACTGCATTAGATTTTCCACAGATTCCTATTCCTTCCTTTGCTGTCCAGCTTCAAGTGAACATTTATACTGGCTTCTTGTGGAAGACTCCAAAATACCTTCATATGGCAACTGACCAATTGCTTCCCATTCCACGAGTTTTCCCTTAATTTGGATAGCCATTGCTCTATCCTGTTGTGGTGCTTTAAGAATTAGATTTTCTACACTGAATCCTTCACTTCACAGATACTCCACAACTTCATTTTCTATTTCTTTAACTTCTACTTTACCAGCCTTTTTTCTACATTTCCTTTTTGTCTTCTTCTTTATTTTTTTTTTGTAAAGTTTTCCATGTCCCGATTCCTTTGCCTGTATTTCTCTTCAGATATCTTTGGTGCTGCTCTTTTTGTATTGGTTAGTTTTGCTTTCTCCTTTGCATAAATATTACACCATATTAAATCTCTTTTTCTTTCCCATGTCCACATTTCTTCTTCATATGTCTGAAGATCTTTCTGCTTCTTTTTACTTTGGGGACCCACTCCATCATGCTGTGATGTAACCTGTGTTAAACCTTCTACACCAAATCCTTCACTTTGCAGCCACTCCATAACTTCAACTTCAATTTTTTTAACTTCTACTTTACTAATCTTCTTTTCTACATTCCCCTTTGTGATATTATTTTTATTGTAAAATGTTCCATGTCCCGATTCCTTTGCCTGTATTTCTCTTCAGATATCTTTGGTGCTGCTGTTTTTGCATTAATTAGTTTTGCTTTATCCTTTGCATAAATATTACTTTTTTTCTTTCCAATGTCCATATTTCTTTTTTATACTTTTCAAAAATCTCTAGGTTTTATTGTTTATATTTTCACTCTACCTCATGTACTTCTTTTTCCAAATATTTCAAAGTTTCTTGATCTATATACTGTTTTTCACAAATCTTTTGTATTAAAGAATACAAATTTTTATTTAAAGCTTCTGACAGTTTTTCTTGTGGAAGTATTTTTCTTTCCTCTAATTTCTCTCTTAATCGTTTTGTATATCTTGTGTCAGGAAATTCTGGGCTTTTTGCATAATAGTAACAATACATAATTTCTTTCTTATCCTCAATCGTCCGCTTTATCGTCTTTACGGCTCTTCTTTGGCCTATCAGTCTTTGTGATTTTTGTGGACGTCTACTTCCTTCTACAGCAGGGGGCCATCCTCCCCCTGGGCCTGGCCTGGTCCCATTGTAGGAATGTTTCCGTATTTTGAGGATTCTACACTGTCATCTTTTCCAGTCCTGGCACCAGTGTGCCTACCAGGATTGGGCACTTTTTTATCCTAGGTCTTGTCACCCTGCTATCTTTATTTTAATTTTTAACCCACTTCTGTCCATGATATATGCTATATAAATACAGTCTCTATAACATCGTTGTCTTGATGAGATTTTGTGAAAAACAGGGCCCACCTCATGAAGATACTCACCAAGACTTAAGGATGAATTACATTTCAGCAATACTACCCCTTGCTTGCTGACTTATCTCTCCATTTGGGCTCCCTATCTGGTTGTGTTGACTGGGAGATGATCACTGAGGCAGTCAGATATTGTAGCAGAGGGGGTATATTTGCTAGGAACACGTGTTAGGATCCAGTCTAATAGTGAATTTGAGCTGTAATGTGTGGGTCTGTTAATTAGATGTGTCCTTCAGATCAAAGTATAACAGAGAGTAATCAGTCTGTAGCCAATACAAAGCAATTAGCAGAAAGGTACATAGTAGAACATGTTCTCTTTCATTTCTTGAATGCAGAAACCTGTCAGCCAAGGTAACTAGCTAACAACATATACAGTGTAAACTACTGGTCAAGAGGGAGGGTAGTGGCCAACTTTGTAAGTGGTTCTTACAGTGCAAGAACTGGCCTTTTTTGGGGGGGCGGGTGGAGGCTGTTATACCGATTTCCAGCATGTATAGGTATTTGACTAGTTGAAGTAAAAACACAGCAGGGTTCTTCAAGTTAAATTTACTTACATTCTGCAAAGACAAAATTCTCAGTGAAAACGTTTGGGAGTAATTAGAGCAGTGATGATCTAGAGGGATGCAGAATGTAAGAAAATACTGCTCCTGTTAGTAGAGTAATCTGGGATTTTATAATAGGGCAATGGAAGCATTTGCATTCTTTGATACCATAATAAGGTAAATTAGGAGGATATATGAAGGATGAGATGCAAGAAATAAAGTGGAAGTGTTTCTCCCTGATAAGTTGTGTTTGAACAGAGAAACTGAGCAGGGGTGTCCTCTTCCCTCTTTGTCATTTGCTATATATTTAGAGCCACTGGCAAAGAAAATAAGGGACTCAAAAAAGCAAGGATGTAATTGGTGTGGTAGTCAAGAAAAGTTAGCTTTATTTGCAGGTGATATAATTTTGTACCTGATAAATGCAGAAAAAGACATCCCATTGTAAGTGGAACATTTTGAGGCAGTTTCAAATCTTTTTGGGATATAAAATTAAGGAAGATAAAACAAAGGCTATACCTTAAATTATGTACTCATAAATGAATTAGTTAGCAATACACATGTTTATGGGGATATGATAAGGTGAAGTATTTAGGAATATAGATTAAATGGCTTCTGTTATGGCAGCTAAGAATATGTGAGAAGAGACTAAAAAGATAATACAAAAATAGAGGAACTGGAAAATCTTATTTATGCATATGGATACTAAGATACAAGTGTGAAAATGTTTTCAGTCCCTTTAGGTTTTTTTTTTATGGTGTCAATGCCTATTTTTGTCTGCCAGAGGAGAAGATGTGGACAGTAATTAATAAAAAGTTCAAGGAATTGATCTGGGAGGGGCAAGAGTTAGATGGAATAAGATGATCTTTCCAATTAAACTAGGTGGTTTAGGATTATCTGATTTGAAGGGATATTTTAGAGCTGCACAGTTAAGGCTCTTATACATAACTCAATTAGAAGGTTATAATTCAAAATGGAAAATGATGATGATGAAGCAAGGTTGAAGCTCAAGAAATAAAGAATGGGATTCTGGATGCAAATACTTAAGGAGAATAATAACCATACAGAATATTATATTCATCTATTAGCATAAAGTATTCTAGTAAGTCAACCAACACAAGAATGGAAAGATAAGATTTTGCCACAAGGGATGACTGCAAGTTGGGTACAGAAAATAGGCAAGAGTGTGTTGGAATTTACTGGAGAAAACTGGCGAAGGAACCAAGGTATTGATAAATAACTAGAGAGAGAAAGGTAATAGAGAGGGATGAGTCCAAGAAGACATTTGGACTGTAGACTAGACACTGCCTTTCCTCCCAGGGATTCCAGAGATTGATATCAGAGTATAGGCAAAGAGAAAGGGCCAGTGGACTCTTAAGTGAAAGACCTGCCCTGGTAATGTTTTCAGTTGAATCTAGAACAAAAGCTGCTGTTTAAAAAATGGATTCAAGTATACATTATGCTAAGTTCTTTTCAAATATTTTGACATACCAGACTAGATGAAGCTAGCACAAAACTTTGCATATTAAGTATCACTCTGGGTAGGTCCAGGTTTCAGAGACTGCCTTTTGGAATATTGTCTGCCTCAGAAGTGTTTCCAAGAGGTGTAGGTGATTTGATTGAAATCTAAAAGGAAGAGTCTGTATAACTGATGACCTTGTTTTGTTGGGTACCAAGCGGAAGTGCACTTTTCAACTTATTAAGTTGCTGGACAGATTGGGACAGAAAGGTTTGAAGTAGAATTGAAGCCAGTGCCAGCTTGGGTGTCATCTCTTAAGTATATGGGACATGTTTTAACTTTTGAAGCTCCCAGACCAGGTTCTTTTCAAATCATTGTCATGGTAAGGATGAAGAAACCCCATGACAAGTCATCTCTATTTGACTTCTTGCTATGGTGCAGCATATTTCCAAGTGCAGTCTTCTTAGTTATAGTAATGCCACTCAGGAAGCTAACCGAGTATTATACTGCATAGTTTTGGTTGCAGAAATAAGATAGAAGAATTGAGATGTTAAAAAACAGTGCTTGGTTCTGAGGCTTACAGGGATAAAATCCTTAGTGTGCCCCAAACGGCCTGTGTTTGGTAAGCAGTACAGAAAGCTGGAACAGTTGGACCAGGGGGTGAGAGTGAGTGGCTGATGCTAGATCTCCCATCCTGAGGAGTAGGTGACATAGCCTGCTACAACATTAACCCCAACAGGAGTGTTATGGTATTGCTGATGGTAACACCTATTATGGTAGGGAGTCTAACCTGCAGAGATCAGATGTACTGATCATGTGAGATAACGTGCATGTGCATTCCAAGGCAGCAGCATGAGAGTCTCAGTCACCACTGTGAAGGGTTAGGCTGGGGTATGAAGGAGGGTGTGAAATGATATGGTAAGTTAGTCAGTAGGCACCTTCATTAAACACAAGCTGGCTGATAGTCCTGTCACCATAGCTGGACAGCAGATGACCATAGTGATTTTGCTCCCATAGGGATCAAGAGAACCCAGTATTTAAACTTCACTAGGAGGAACATTTTTTTGGGCTTGTCCTAGAAAGGGAAGCCACTTGTAGGGTCATGTTAGTAAAACAAAAAATAAATTAAAAATCTAGTTACTGACATTCCAGCTCTGAAGTTCCATGTTGTGTCAAAGTTAGTTACACTTCAAGTGGAACATCATCATCATCATCATCTACCCCCGTTTTCCCATTTTCTACTTGGGGTTGGGGTGCCGTGTCAACTGTTGCTATCTCTCTCTATTCAGTGCCACTTTCCTGCCTTCTTTGACATTTATGCTTAACCTTTCCAGGTCTTCTGTCACACAATCCATCCACCTCTTTGCTGGATGCCCTTATTTCCTCTTGACTTCTTCCTGTCTGCCCCCGATCTTCTTCAGCAGAGTATCTTCTTTTTTTCTGCACTTGTGCTCAAAACACAGTGATCTGTTCTCTTTGACCTTTTCTGCAATTGGTGCTACTTTGGCTTCTGCTCCTATAGCCTTAGCTCTTCATCTGTCCAATTGTGTGTACCCTACCACCTGTCTCAGGCACTTTATCTCCATCACCTCTAGCTTCCTCAACTGCTCTGCCTTTACTGCCCACAATTCAGTACCATACGGTAGTACTGGTCGCACCACTGTTTTGTACACCTTACTTTCCAATATCTTTGGAATTCTTCTGTCATATTTTAAATCTGACACTCTGTGTCAGTTGGCTGCAACCCCTCTGTTTCTAGCTTTGATCTCCTCATTCAGACTTCCCTTCTCCTCAACCACCCCTTCCAGGTACTTGAGGCTGTTAACCTGTTCCATTTTCCCTTCTATCTCAGTTCTCAGCTTTTTCTGAACTCCACCATTTGCCACCATTACAACTGCCTTATCCATGCTAAGTTTAATTCCCTGTGTTGTCTGTTTTTCATTCCATTCTCCTATTCTTTGCTGAAGTTCTTGCTCAGTATCTGTCTGTAATGCCACATTGTCTGCCTAATGCAATTTTGTTGATCTGTCCCCTCCAACCTATTTGCTAATGTAGTCCATCATCAGTATGAACAGCAGTGGCCTCAGAGTTGAACCATGATGTACACCCACTGCCACTGGGAACCCCTCTGTGAGACCGAACACTGTTCGTACTCCTGTCATTGGGTCCTTGTACCTAGCTTGAACTAATTATACTAATGTTTTTGGGACTTTGAACCACCAAAGAACTGCCCAAATCAGCTTTCTTGGGACCTTTTCATATGCTTTCTCCAAGTCTAGGAATGCCCATTTGGACTCTTTCCTCATCTCTAGCTTCTTCTCAACTGTTTGTTTCACTGCAAACATTGGGTTATTTGTGCTGCATCTTGAGCTGAATCCGAACTGCTTGTCTTCCATCTTAATTTCTACTACTCTGTGTATTCATTTATCAGTCACCTTCCCCAAAACTTTCATGCAATGTGACAGGAGTTTGATACCTCTGCACTGCTCATAGTTGTGAATGTCATCTTTGTTCTTGAACACTGGCAGTAGTATGGTTATTCTTCAGTCATCTATGATACGCCTTTCTCTCCACACTGCTCTGAGTACCCTCAAGAAACATTTTTGCCCTATCTCACTGTATCATATCTGCTGTGACCTTATCTGAGCCTGCTGTTTTCACTGACTTCATTTTTCTTAGCACTGTTCTTACTTCTGTGGTGGACTTTTCCTCTTCTATCATATTAGGCTGTGTTTGGGACAGTACAGCTTCTGTTCAGTTTTCTTCAGTCAGAAGCTGCTGGAAATATATTTCTATCTGCCTTTGATGTCTGTGGGCTGGTGAGCAGATTATTGCTGGCATTTATTATGAAGGGTGTCTGACTATGTTCTTTATCTTTCTGTCTTTGCCTTGCAACCTGATATACTTTCTTTATGCTTTGTTCTTTTCTTTTACAACTCCTTTCTTAGCTTCTTTGTTAACCAACCAGTATTCCTTCCTAGCCTGACCCATCTTTTCTGTCTTCCACTTTTTCCTGTATGCCTTCATTGTTTTGATGTCTTCTTGGACTTCTGCATTCCACCACCAGCTTTCCTTATGTACCTTATTTCCGTCCCTGGCTCAACCACATATCTGTTCTGTAGTCCTCACAATGCTGTTTTAAGGCTCTGCCATTCTTCAACTCCACCTAATTTCCTCTTCTTGGAGTGCTAGAGCCTTTACTAAGTCCTTGAACTGTTGTGCTTTCTCTCCAGTTAACTTCTGGGTCTTCAACCTGGTCTCTGTTGACCTTAGAGCCTTCCTTGACCACTGTTTGCAGATGGTTGTAGCAGCCAGTGGTTTATACTGTGAGCCATTTTTTCACTGGGGATGATTTTTTAATTGCTAATTCTACCCTCTCCTTACTAGGAGGCAGTCTACTTGACTTCCATGTTGGCCACTCTTGTATGCGATCTAGTGACTGTTTCACTTTCTGGCTGCTGTGGCTTCTTTTTTATTCCTTTTGCCCCACCCATGTGGACCCAGGCAGTCTTCCTATCCTGTTCTGTCTGTTCTGATATGTGCATTCAGGTGGCCAGTTATCAACACCAGTTCCTGTTGTTCTGCTTTATCTAGTAGGTCTTGCAACTGCTGTCTAAGTGCACTCTTTTCCTCTCTGTAACAACCCTGTTGTGTGGCATAGGCTGAGATTATGAATACTGCCCTATCATTAGGCTGGAGTCTGATTACCATGAGTCTGTCACTAATTCTGATGACATCCCTCACTGTCTTCTGAAGCTTCTCCCTCACCACAATTCCCACACCATTCTAGCCTGTCCTCCTCCTTAGTAGTAGGCTCTGGATTCCAAGACAGGTGGCTTTGCTGCACTGCCCTTCCATTTTGTTTCCTGGATACATAGGATGTCCACCCTCATCCTTACCATCATGTCATCCACTTCAATGCTGCATCCTGTCAGTGAACCTGCATTTTGTGTAACAATTCTTAGTTCATATTTGGCAGGTTGGTTGGATTTACATCCAGCTTATGCTCAACAGAACTATCCCAGGTAACCCAAGCTGGGCAACTGGACACCGGCCGGCCAGTAGTTTAATGACCCGGGGCTGCTGGACTTTATGGTGGGCACACCTTGGCCAATAGGGGCACATACACCCCCCCTCACCATTAACATGGGTCAGTGGCGTAGGTAGAAGCAGACTGGGTCTTTAACCCACTTATCACTGGCAAATACCTATGCCCATTTGTTGGCATTAGTCAACACGACAGGATCACCTAGAGCCATATTTTACACCCTCGAGTTGCTAATCCTGCCACGGCATGCAGTCTGTGATCCATGCCGTCCTATCATGAGGAACTGCTCACCACAGTAGATGCTTAAAGCAACTGGTCTGTACAACTCTTCCTCCTATGGGGCACCATGTAGAGTTTGTGCTGCTGTCTACAGCTTCATTCTTTGTTGTGTTTGAGATGGAAACACCCAGAATGTTTTTCAGAGGTGGGAGGAACACCACAGAGACACAGAGAACATTCAAACTCCAAACAGGCATTGGCTGGAGGTCATGATCGAACCTTATACATTGTGTCTGGGAGGTGAAAATATCAACCATTTTGCCAACAGATGCATCAAGTAGACTAGTCTACAAGGACTTAGATCAATGTAACTATAGGAATGTAGACTGCATGGGTCCAAAGCTTTGACTGCTAGTGAGACATGCCATACCCAAATAGAGAAAGAAATGCGTTGGTTGTCAAGAGTTCCCTAATTACGTATGTATGGCCTTTGCACTGTTCTTTCATGAGTCACTTCTTAAGGTAACAGTTGGACTTCACAGAGTTCTACTAAGTTTGCAGAAGAATGACTTTCAACTTTGGTAGAATCCAGGTAAATTGATACATATAGCTATGCATTTAGCTAAAACACTTAGTAGAGCTTACATGCTGGAGCGTAAACTAAACTTTCTAGAGAAAGATTTGAAATTATCTGGATTATTTTACAATTGCCTATTTCAGATAAGATCCTAAAAGACTTACAGATTTGTACAAGCGAGGACAGAGGAATGTTGTGCAAAAGTCATGAATGACATGCCAGTATTAAGATAGTACATCCAGGCATTTAGTGTATTTCCTGTACCATAATGAGATTTCATGTATTAAGTGGTGACAGAGTTATTATTCTTACTCAGTGATGTGATGCTGTTATGCAAGATCAGTGACTCACATCCAGGAATAACTAAATATAAAGATGGTACATTCTTTATGGATCTTAATTACACAACACATTGAGCTGGTGCTTCAGAGGTGTTAACAGTATGCTCAGAAATCATAATCCGAGAGAGGAAGGACTACCACAAGAAGTACCATATACAAAGATAAAAGCGTGAGTAGGTTTTTTTCAGATTGTTATAAAAAGCGCTCAGAAGTGGTACATTTGCTTAAAACTGACAGTCATACTATTATCACTATGTTGATGTTTCTGTTTTCTAGATGTGGTGTACTATATGAAGTATATCAGACAATCATCTCTAATTTGTAAACTAATAATTCTGTATTTTTATGAAGCAAATGAGTGTTTAAACATAATACTCAAGTTTCATATATCTGCAAGACAGTAGGCAAGTAGGACTTTCACCAACACAACTACTATGCAATGGGAAAAAGATAAGCTCCCTCATAATACTCATTTTTAGTTCCTGAGGACCAAAGAAGTACTGTGGCAGATCAATAAAGAACCTGTGAGAAACACAAACAGTGAGTGAGGATAAGTGTGGATTTTGATATTAATGGTTAGAAAGTAATTTATTATATTGATTTGTCAAGCAAAATGACTGATGTCAGACAGGGTGCATGATCCATATTTGCAGATGGTATACTTGAAAGCATTAAATTAAACAAACTTTTCTTTGTGAACCTCAGTTTGTTCAGCTGTTATTAAATGCATATATTCATTGCATTTTTTAATAATAAAGGGAAGTAGCATATGCAAGCATATTTATTATGTATTGATGTTACTGTAGCTGATCTTTAAGTGTGATTTACCACTGTGTGTGCCATGTGATTTTTCTGGCAGGGTACTTTGGTAAAAACTGTAGTTAAATGCATTTTACATCTAACACCTCTTGTTTCATCTTGGCTGCATGGGTGTCATTATAATGGCTAAAGGTGTTTGACTCACAGACAAGGTACAGAGTTTTTGATTCTCACTTTTGAAAGGGAAATTGACCAGGCTTAAAATGGCCTGCAAAGGCAGGTAGCCTAGTACTTAGCTATGCACCTGTGTACCTAACTGTATACATGTGAAGCACTTGTTTGCAGAATATGTAGTCTTATTAGCCTGAAAATTCAGTGACCTCCAGTTTGCATTAGGGCAGTTCACATTTGACGTTTAAGTATCTTGGGATGTTGTAAATTGGTAAAGGTAGATATAATTAGAATATAAACTAGTAGATGGGTGCAGGCAGCAGATGTACTGTAGGCGTCTTGCTGGACTGTAGTGGTGAAGCAAGATGAAGCCATAAGTTTACCAGTCAGTTTATGTCCTAGTCCTCACTTATGGTCTAGAACTTCACCTAGAGTCCATGAGGAAGAGAATGCAGATCCAAGCAGCAGAAATGAGGTTATTTCATTTAGTAGCTGGTTTCACTCTCCATGACAGTGAGAGGAGCTTGGCAGTCCACGAAGATCTCAAGAGTACAGACACCATGTTGCAAGTAGTCATTTGAGTTTGTTTAGATACCTTTTGGGAATTCCCTGTAACATCTCATACTATACTAGTCATTTGATGCAAATCAGGCGCTGTGGAGGGATGATGTCTCTCAGCTTGCATGTAAACTCCTGGGTTTCCACAAGATGAGCTTGGTGTACCTGAGTTAGCTTGTCACCATACTAACCTTCACAAAGTAAATGGTTTAGAAAATGGATGGATTGGATGGATGAATTATATCTGGGAGGCCATGGATAGCTGAAGGAAATAAGAAAAGGTTTTTTTTTTAAAGGTTTAGGTTTTACTGAAAAGCATTTGAAAGAATAGTAAGAAATGAAAGTTAATGCTCAGAATTAGGCTGAATGAAGGAAGAGATGTTACTCTCAGGTTCTGGAGAGATTTCTTTGCAGGAAGATGTAATACTATCGGGTTCTGTTGATTTTTTTTTCCTTTTTGAAATCTTTATATGAAAAGGTTTATCTTTTAAAACCCAGGAAGCTATAGAGAAAAGGAGATATGATCTTGATAAAATAGGTGATGGATTAGCTTTTACAGGTGGTTCATTTTTATAAAATATTTTTAAAGGACATATATTTTGTATGTTCAAAAATTAAAGAACTTGTTTAGTGGAGCATGTTTCACTTGAGTTCTTTCTTATGTTTTTCTGGTTAAATTCAAGCATTTTCATTTATTCATTGATTAAACTGTTATACCAGTAAGACCCATGCAATTTGTAATATTTCACTGAATTGCCACCAAGTTTGTTAGGTGGGGACATTTTTTTAGATGGGACACTGATTTAACATCTCATACCTTGGGAATGCAACATCCACTTTTGCTGCAGTGCAGTACTGGAACATGATTCTAGACATCTGGCATGGACAAACAATCCCACTGCTTTCAGATCTTCTAGACTTCAACTGCAAAAGTATTACCAGTTTTTAATGTATGCGTCAGAAGACATTGTTAGCATACTTTTGTGTGAAGAACTGGCTGTTGATATTTCAGGCTGAATGTTATCCTTTGTTATAACGTGTTTGCAGCTGACTTTTTAAGTTATCAGAAGCAAAAAGTTTCAGCTTTTTGTTTTTCTAATGCCACAGGTAATTTTTGTGTATTAAAGTCCATCTGCTTTGCCTGTTCTTGTCATTTTTCCAATTTGTTTGTATGTGAAAGAACATTAAATATTAAGTTATTAAAAGGAAGAAAATAGAAGTTGTATAACAGTTGTAAAACTATATTCTGTACTTGAGTCTCTGTTATTGAATTAAGTCTTCCTTTTCATACTGATGTAATAATTAAATCATTTTGATGAAAATGAAAGTGTAATTTGATAGTTACTGCATTTGCTAGTATAAATATTTGGGAAGGGAAAAGAAAAATGACTCGCCTTTTTAAAATAATTGTGTTCTATGAATTTGTTAGGGGATTGTAATAAGAGTCTGCTTTCATTCCTAGAATCTATTGTTTTCATGTGTTTATTTTGTGGTTGCTGTGATTTGTCAGCCTGTTGTTTAGGGTTTTCCCACTGTATTTGTAATTTATCCTTCACAGGCAAAACTATCATATAGTTTCTTAGCCTGATTAGTTTAGAGAAAAAATAAAAACTGTTTGTTGTATAATGGTTAACATAAATTCTTATAAGTTAATAATTTGTATCAGAAAACAATTTTATTGGTTGGTGAATGCCTGAAAACAGTATATGGCCTCTGTAAATCATCTTACTATCAAATGGGAGGCTAAATATTCCAGCATGTTTTTTTTAGAACTCCCAGTATTCTGCATTTTTTGGGGGGATCACAACTGTTTCCTTTTGAGTTGAGAGTTTTGTACAAAAAAAAATCGTAGCCTTTTGAGTTTATTTAGAGTTTAAAAAAAAGTTTATAAGAATCCAATGTTCTTGCCTTACATTTCTTGCCGTTTTTAATACATTTCTGGTCAAAAACCTCCGCAACTGTATTTTTGGAATCGCATTTTTACTAGAGATACGGTAGTAGTGAAAAATTCCCTTACTTCAGGATTTAATGTTGGTTATGCTTTCAAATCACTGGATGGATAATTGAATAGATTTTTCTAAGGAAAGATGCTGGCTCTTTTCCAAGTCACTAGTCACAGCAACTTGTGATGTCAGTTACTAGATTATTTTACAATGATACTTTCGGAGGTAGTTTTATTTCTAGAAAATGTTTTATTATGTTATCATTTTTTTTCAAATTAACTTACTTTTAAAGTTCAGAATATCCTTGTCATCTGCTCGTCTGATGATAGAATAGATTTCAGTGTTCATTTTACGAGTCATATTTTGTAATACTCTTTTGAAGAAGCTTTTTTTGTTCAGTAGTACCTTTGCCTATTACAAAATTAAGAAAACAATAGAAAACAATTTGTGCAGTACTGTTAATTCAGAGTTGTATCTGTAATCTGATGTGAGATAGCAGTGTTCAGCACAATGGACTTCATGCAAAACCCATTCTAATCCTTATGCAAAGAGGTCAGTGGCCCAGTCTTGGCCCTCTTCAACTACTGGTATCTTTGCTGCATGTATAAAGAATGTTTTATGTTTAGTGCATCATTCAGTGATACAATGGACTGTGTGCTGGTGTCCTGAGAGTGACAAATACATATTGGCATGCCCCATTTTCAAACCTCCTGTAGCTTCTTTGATTTCCGGTGCAGGAAGAGCTTTGTCTGTTTCTTTTTAACCCCTTCAGAGTGGATTTTGATCCTAGAATTTTTTACAGGTAGTACCAGCTGTAGTAGCTGTTTAGGTTGCAAGGCATTCATATTTATCCTTTCCTGGTCATTTGTTTAATTGTGGTTTTATAAAGTGAGCAGACTAGAAAGGATTTGAAGTTGTGATTTTTGTTTCTGCACTCATTAGGTAGACAGCTGTAAGGAAAAATTTGATGTTAGCTTATCACAACAGGACGTTTGTCTGGGGTGCTGTTCTGGCAGTATCTCATGAAGTTGCCTTTTTTGGCTCAGGAGGGAGTATAGGGAGTTGTTATGCAGACAGGCCCTTCTCCCATTTCTTTGTCTTCACATGATGTTCATAATTTGATCACCGTTACAGTAGCCATGGCTATATGGGTTATATCCTGCATAGGATATAACGACATCTTGCAAGCTTCCAGAGTTTAACTGCATCTTTCATGCACCCAAACCATTGGTAGTTCAAGCAGCGCTGAAGAAAATCAACAGTTTGGGAACCAAGTCCTTCAGAGCTTTCCTGCTTCTGAAGAGCACTCCTCTTGCAAGTTTTTGAGGATTTACATTCTGTGAGTGTTTCTCGGCAGATAAGTTCTCTTCAGAAAAAACTTCCACATTAATATGTTTTGTCAGAAACTTTTTTTTTTCTTTAAAACTATTTAACTTAAGCTAGGAAAAAAGTGTTTAATGGACTTTTAGTGAACAGTCACTTTTTACTGTGAAGTACGACTTTTTACTTTTGTGGTAAAAAGTTGTTAAAACTAAATGTTTACTTTGTTTGTCCACTTAAAACTTGTGTTTAATTATTTTTGGGGGCTATGGTAAGTGCTTAATATGATGTTTAGGGTGTTTTGGTACGAAAAAGCTACTTTTTTATATTTTTAACCTGTTTCACCGACTATTGCTGTCAATCTCACCCGGGCTTCAAGCATCATTTTCGGCTTCACCATGGAACAACTTAACAGTTCTTTGGTTTTACCTTCTAGACACAAAAAAAAGAGACTTTCCAGACAGCCTTTACCCCTTCAGTAAGCTACAACATTTGAGTCAGCTGCAGATGGGTGACTCTGCCCTGGCCATTTCTGGTTCCTCAGACCACTCATCTTCTTCTGGTTCCCTCTGATGTAGTCTCTTCAGTTACCATGGACCAGAGAATAGATGCATCCTGTGCAGCTGTTGAAATGCCCTTAGTGGCAAGGGGGAACCAGTCATGTCAGTGTCAGAGGAAGGAGCAGGGAATGCTTGTTTGCCTAGCTGGACTGTGAGATGCCTATCCCCAGGGGGTGATATGCTTTGACAGGAGTTGGTCTGTTTCTGTATGGAAAGTTAAACCTTTATCTTCCCATGTCTGTGTTACTACTTTAGACAGGGATGATTTATTGGGCCTTGCTCAGAGCTTAGTTCAGACTCTTGACTCATCTACTTCTGGTATTACTGGTAAGAGAAAAAAGAATTGCTTATTTTCTGAAGACTGCCAGTATATTGAACAGGAAAATGATTTTGAGGGGGGGGATACTTCTGCTTTTACACCTTAGGTGACTGATTCTGACGAGAGTGTTTTTTCGATAGTCCCTTAGAAGAATTTTCTTTATGTCCTGTCTGAATCACTTTTGAAGTATTCCTGACAAATGGGTTGTCATTACTGATGTCTGGCCAGTGTAACAAAACTTTACTTTCCCTAGGTCGTACTTCCAGTGTATGACCTCAGCCCATATGCGTTGGGGTATAAAGAAAGACTTACGAATATGGATCCTTAGACTATCTTGACACCAGCCTGAATGCAGGTTGTGCATCCGTTGGACTGTTTGATGTTTGGTCTTTGGTACCTCTGCTTCATTTGTTTCATCCAGATAAATGCACCATTGGGGAACTTTCCTTTTTACTGTTTGAAAGTTGTAGATGTCAGGTAGGAGGGGTAGATGCGAATGCAGTAGCAGATTCTGTACAAGGACTTGCATAACAAGTGTCTTTTTTGTGTAGACCCAGAGCATGATCAGAAATCCTACTCATTTTGTCGATCATTCATTCCAAAAAAACTTAGGTCTAAGGTCCCTGCTTTTAATACCTTCCTCAAGACCCAGCTTCTTAAACACCTGACACAGTGTAAGATGGCTGAGTCCGCATCCTTGGACATCTCCCTTATGCTGAAGAAAAAGGTTAAAAGGCTTCGAATGGATCAGCAGCTCAGTGTTTCTGATGCTGATGTACCTGCTGAGATTACAGAATCTGTAGTATGTCGGACTTCTGCTCAGTTGCCTGCTACTGAGACCCCCCCCCCCCCCCGTTGGAGGCTGGTATGGCTCCTAAGGCCTTGTAGACTGCCAATACATCCAAGAAACCACATCTGATTATTTCAGAAGGACCACATGGTGTCCCACAAATTGTAGTTAGGGAAGAGATCCCAGGCTGTCTAATTGAGGTCAGACATGGTTTCAAACCTCTGCCACGCAGATTGCCAGACACATCATCAAGTGCAGTTGTGATGCTTTAGATGCTTCTTTAAGGGTAGCTGCCACTGCATCTGTTATCTGTGTTTCCCAAGCAACCTGTGCCTGTGAATTTCAGACTTAAAATTCTAGATTCACCTTTGGCAAAAAACTTACTGCTTGGCTGTAAGGTAGCCAATCTGCTCAAAACTGTCCAAGACCAAGTTAAGGCCATGAAAGACTGCAGGCAGATCCTACTCTCCTCTGCTCATAGATACCATAGGAACTACCCAGCCAAGTCTACATCATTCATTAGAAAAAACCCAAGGACAATTCGGAAACAAAGTAAAAAACTCTAGCAAAATTCTGTGACTACCTATGCAGCATCCCTCATTCTCTCCCCAGTCCCAATTCTCCTCTTTCTCAAAGACCGTCACTCTCCCTAACCAGGTGGGAAAATATCACCACAAATAGGTGGGCCCTCTCCATCATCAGAAATGGCTATGCCTTGTCTTGGTAAAGCATTCCCCCTCTGAGAGGCATACCTTCACCTCATCAAAAACAAATTTCCCTTCCGACCTCCATTATTTAAGACCTCTTAAATTAGAAGACCATCAAGGAAGTCCAAAAGAATTCATAAGAAAAGGGTTTTATTCTGAGATTCTTCTAGTACCAAGAAAAGAAGGGCAGTGGAGACCCATCCTAGACATGTCTACAATGAACACATCTAAAGGTTTCCTCCTTCAGAATGTTATCCCTTCAGATGTGTCTTCTTTTCATACTACCTCAGGCTTTCTTGGTGTCATTAGAGCTGAAGGATGCCTATCCTACATATCCCTATCCTCCCTTTCATCTCTGACACTTCATATTTTCACTTTGCTGCTCTCCCTTTTGGTCTTCACAGAGTGCCTAGCACATGTAGTAGCCTTCCATTTCATTCAAGGAATTCAAATTTTCCCCTGCCTGGGCAGCCTTTTGATCCAGGCTATTTCTCCAGAAACCCTTCTTCGCCATATTCATTTCCCCCACCACATTCTGACAGGTCTTGGTTTCACCATAATCTACAAAACAAAATTATACAGGGTCCCTGCATGGGACCTGATGTTTCTGTGGTGCAAATTGGACATAGAAAATGCAAGCCTTCCTTCCTTCCCCAGGAAAAGGTTCTCAGTCTGTCGAAATAGATCCAAGGCCTTTCTTCAGCATCCCAATTCTCCGCAAGGGAGATCCTAAGGACTTTGGGTTTCATGTCAGCCTCCATTGATGTGCTTCCCCTGGCCAGACTTCACATGAGGAAAATCCAGTGGTGTCTGAAACCAGTGTGGCACCAGCACTACCACCCCTTAGACTCTCTTGATTCCCCACCTCCCTTATTTTAAGAAGGAAGTAGCTTGGTGGAAGGGACAGGCCATTCTCAACCCTGGATTACCTTTCTCTCCTTCTCTTTCTGTTCAGCAAGTTCACACTGTTAACTCAGATGAGGCATGGTTGGCCTGGACGGGATCTCACCGAGTTCAGGGGAAATGGCAATCCCAGCTCTAAAGAGAGCACATCAGCCTAAAAGAAATGAGGGCTCTTCTGCAAGCCATTCAGATTTTAACCCTGTTTGGAAACCATGATCCCTCCAAATGTTCATGGACAACGCCACAGTCAAGTGGGACATAAACAAGCAGGGAGGTACCAGGTCTTACCAGCTATGTAGGTTGACTCAGGAAGCATGGAATTTAGCATCTCAAATAAACTTCATGTTTACAGACACATACATTCCTCCTTAGAACAATGCAACAGCAGACTGCTTAAGTCACTCCCTGGACAACCCCCACAAGTGGACTCTGAACAGGGAGGCCTTCCACAACATCACGGATGGCGCAGTGGTGCAGCAGTAGCATTGTCGCCTCACAGCAAGAGGTTCTCTGGTTTGATTCTCAGCTGGAGTGCCTTCTGTGTGCAGCCTGGATGTCCTCCCTGCTTTTCGTGTGGGTTTCCTCTGGGTGCTTCAGTTTCCCCCCATGTTTCAAAGACATGCATCTGGAGCATTTATCCCCGGGCCTCTGCTGAAAATTGGCTTCATTCCAACTCTTCAGTGAGGCGCCCCTCAGATAGACCTCTTTGCTTCATCTAACAACAATTTGCTCCCCCTGTTCTGCAACATATACACTTGTCCACAGCCTGGAGGGCAGATGCCTTCTTCCAGTGGACATGGAAGTTCCTCTATGCCTTTCCGCCTAAGATCCTTCTCAAGGCACAAAAGGAAACACCTAGACTCTTTCAATTAACTCCATTTTAGCCGAGGCAAAATTGGTTCCCCCCTGCCTTTTCACTTAACAAAGGGAAATTAAAGGAGAATTCTTCAATAGCTGGACTTTATAAAGCAGCAAAAGGGGTTTGTTGCTTCACCTAAATCTTCCATTTCTCAGCCTAACCCTATGGATGATAGGATTTTAATCTCTCAAAGACATCTTTTGTCTGAAGAGTTTTTGCAAGTCCTACAAGAGGCTAGGAAACCCAGTACAAGAAAATATATCACTGCAAAGTGGAAAGAGTTTTCATTCTGGTGCTGAAAACAGAGTCAGGATCCATTTTTAGCATAGGCCCCTATAGTTGTTCATTACCTCTGTTAACTTCTTTGATCAGGCTTAGCCTACTCTTCCATAAAATCTAATTTGTCCGCCATGAATGCTTGCCTCCCTCTAAGCCCCCCCCCCCCCTACACACTTATGACTAGGCCAGAGGTCAAGCTTTTCCTCAGAAGATTTTTGTACCTTAACCCCCCCAAGGAGAACCTTAGTCCTCCACGGAAACCCATCTGTTCCCCTTGGAATCTTAATTTTGTGCTAGAACAGCGTACTCTGCTTCCCTTTGAGCCAGCTTCTGCTTTGAAATTCTGTACTTGGAAAACCATCCTCATCTTGGCTATCTCTTCTGCTACAAGAATTTCTGGGCAATAAGCTCTTCTGGTTCCTCCCTCTCTTATTTTTCGCAAAGACAGAGTGACTCTAAGCTATGGTTAAGAAGTAACAAGAATTATTTAGAGGAACTGACAAATGTTAAATTATTGCAGAATAGGAGGAATCTCACAGAACAAGAAGAGGATCAACTGCAGAATTCTAGGTAAAAAATAAGGGATTACCTTAATAATATGCACGAGCTTAGAAAGATTGCTGTTAAGCAGCTGTTTTTTGATAACGCTAGAGCACAAAAACTTTTAGCACAACAACTCAGGCAACAGAAAGTAGAAAGGGCTGTCACCAAACTTAGGGAGCCTGTAACAGGGAAGGTAACAAGAGATCCTGTAGTGGTATTAGAGTAAAGCAGGGAAATATAGAACAGGGTGGATTGGGATTACCCAGTTTGAAGGGTTATTTTCAGAGCTACACAATTAAGACTCCTATACATAGCTCAAACAGAAAACTGCAATTCAAAGTAGAAAGGGATGATGATGAAACAGGGAAGCTCAAGAAACAAGGTGAGGCTGGGATTTTACATGCAGGCCTTTAAGGAGAATAACAATAATCATGCAGAATATTATATCCATAAAGTAGCAGAAAGTATTCTAAGAACTAAACCAACACGGGAATGGAGAAAGGAGATTCTGCTGATAGGGATGACTGCAATTACGGATACAGACAGTAGGCAAGAGGGGCTGAAATTTATTGGAGAAAACCTGTAAAGGAGCCAAGGTATTGGGAGCAAATAACTAGACAGGAAAAGATGATAGAATGGGAAGACACCAATAATTTACTTGGACTGCAGGTTAGAGATTGCCTTCCCTGTCAGGGATTGATATCAGAGTATAGACAAAGAGAAAGAAATAGGGGGGTCCTAAACAGAAGACCATCACTGAGAGCTTTTAATAGAATCTAGAATAGAAGCTGCCATTACAAAAGGAATAATTAGTAGAGCATATAAAATGTTGCATGGTAACTATAAGAATCAGTCAGAGGAGGTTAGAAAGGATTGGGAAGAGAGATTGGATGAGGAATTCACAAAGAAACAATGGAAGGATATATGTATGACTCCTAAATATGTGACAAAATCTAGAAGATTTAGTATTTTTGCCTGGGAATGTTTACATAGATATTTTTATACCCCAAGTAGACTCCAGAGGTTTTTTTCCTCATGAAGACAGCAAATGTTGGAGGTGTGAAGAGGAAGAAAGAGGTGATTGGGAACATATTTTCTGCGAGTGTAGTGAGTGTGTTGGTGGACTTTAAGGATTCCCTGTGGGATGCACGGCCAGAAATGCTGGGTGGGCAGATTGGTCTGAAGAGAGAGATGATTTTTCTGAGTTGCGATACAGAATCGGAATTGCCTAGACATGGTAAGGCCTTGCTTTGTCTAATAACAGTGGCTGCCAAAAAAGCATTACTAGAAAATGGAAGTCAAAATCTAAACAAACTACTGTAATTAATGAATATAGTAACAGAGATAAAACAACTAGAACTGAGATCTTTAGAAAAGGGTAGGAGAAAATTACACAGGAAAAAATGTGAATTGTGGGAACAATACATACAAGGGAGGAATGAGGTTTAAAAGGTGGCAGGATTTAAATGAGCTGCGTAATGTTTGATTGAGAAAGATTGAGTAGATTATAAGTGATGGATTCTGTTTGCAACTGGGAGTTTGTCAGTATGGTTTGTGATGTAAAATGTTTGCAGCTAGGATTGTGTCCGTGTGCTTTGTTTTCATTTATATAAATGTATGATTGCCTGTGTTGTAAGAGATGATTTACTTAAAGATGCTTCTTGTTAAAAAAAGGCAGGAATTGAATAATTTATCTAATGTTGCTTAGGTTGTATGATATATAGCATTATATGTGAATCATAATGTTTGTTATGTTAATATAGTTTGATTACTTTTATATGAATGTAAATTTGCCTATGTCGCAAGTGATAATTCAATAAAAGTGTTCAGAACAAAAAAAAAGACAAGTTGACTCTCATGGCTAACCCATCTTCATGCCTAAGGTAGTGAAAAACTTGCTTTCAGTCAGGCTATTCATCTCGCCCACCTTCTTTTCCAGTCCCCCAAAACAGGGAAGAAAGGATCTTGCATTCTCTAGACATTCACACACAACTCAGCTTTTCTCTATACAAAACTAAAACCTTCAGAAAAACTGAACGGCTTTTTTATGCCTTCTAAGCTGGGTCAGCCAGTCTCCAAATTAATGCATCCAGGATTTCTAAGGCTGTCTCTTTCTGTTGCTCACACTACAGTAAGACCCTACTGTTCTACTCTAAAGCATATTCCACTAGAGCAATTGTGTCCTCAGGGGCTTTCCACAAAGGAGTAGACTCCAAATCTATTTTAGATTTGGCTACTTGGTCCTCCATACACACCTTTACCAAACACTACAAAAGTGATGCCTTTCCCAAATCCAAGGCAGCCTTTGCTAGTTCATAGGATCATAGGAAGTTACTAGGCTATTGACCCTGAGGCTGTTACAAGCCTAGCCAAGACTTTAGCCCATGTTCCAACAAGTCAGCACCCGATGCCCCTGTCCAGCAGGGGCACAGGTGAAATCCCAGGGGTGTATTTTTTATTTGTCATCCAGTTATCCAGGTTGCACGTAAAAAGGGTTAATGAGGTACTCTGCTTGACGTGAAGAGGGAGTCTATCTCACAGAAGGGGGAGTCTCTATGGGACACAAATCTGTCCCGCCAAAACAAGTCCTATTGATGTCACAGACCAGGTTGAGGTCGCGCATGCAGGTTACTTAAGTGGAACTTGACCTGTGGATATGCAGCAGTCCTATCAAGGTGAGGTCTGAGATTGCTTTGCATGTCAGACAGTTCTGGATAGTTCAGTCCTGTTCAGGCCACTGGACAACTCTTCTGCCCAATAGCCAACCACCCTTACCTCTTTTCAGCTCTAGGAATCATCTGTTTCTCAGGAATACTGCAACAGTGATTCAGTCAGGACATAATACAGTTGTGTAAGAACTTACCATAACAGTAGATGTCCTATTGATCATTGTTGCAGTCTTCCATCCTACCCTCCATCTCCGCTTCTCTATCTCACCTCCATTGTCAGTTGTGTGTGTGTCTCTCTCTCTAGCCTTTGCTTTCCTATGTGGGTATGGGGGGGGGTTTCTTACCAGTTTAAGCTACATCCTTCCTAGTTGACCGATCTCATCTCTCAGTAGTCTTCAAGTCTCTGGCTTGGAGATAGTTTGAGGATCCACGTTTGTATGGGCATCTTTATATTCCGACTCATATGAGCTGAGGTCATATGTGATACATATGACCTAAGGCCGGCAAAGCTTTGGTACCCCAGCTGGCTGTCACCAGTGACAGCCCATTTGTCAGGAGTACTGCAATATTGATCAGTAGGACATCTACTACTAATGGTAAATACTTACAGAACTGTACTTTCTGAAATCATTTCCAGAATGAACCAGTTGTTTCAATGGGAACGTACTGATATTTCACTGTTTTTGAAAAAGCTTTATGATTTGTTACAACTGGAAATTCCTGAATCCACTCCTGTTCCTATAGTTTTCCAGCACTGGAGGATATCTTTATTACAACATGTAACGTGCTAGCCTGCTGACCTTAAGAAAAGCATATAGATTGTATAAAGATCCCCAATTATACATATTTTTTTAAATTTCTAATCTCAGATCTGACCCTGCAGTGATTTATTTGGTAAATCCTGCTGCTGCTATACATCTGGTAAATGCTACATGTGAGAGTGTTCAATCTCGCCTTTGTTCTTACACATGGGTTTGGAGCCGATCCTCGGCTCCGTGCCGGCCGACTGCAAGCTCTGCATCGAGAAGAAGCTCGAGGACATCCAATACCCACAATCCCCCTCTGCCTTTACCTCAGATCTAGTTTGCCGCTGCTGCATACGCATCGCTGGGGACTAGCTCGAGGCTTTTACAGATAAGAATTTATCTTTCTGTTTAAATTTTTCAAAAATTTTCTTCAATATAGTCTATGAATAGTTAGAGTAGGTGTGTGAGTGGACTTTGATATCTCGGTTCCTTAGATTAGTTACTTAGTTTAACTAAAGGGTACAGAGTTTTTTTCGGGGCCTACCTCCCCTACTTGAATAACTTGGACTAAGTATTGTGTAGTCTGCTTATTACAGGATTTGACACATATTACCGGATTTGACTGTTCTTTTCATTGGAAGTGACTTTTAATTACTGGACTGTCATTTTTTCTTGTTGTCATGTCAGAAAAATTAAAATCTGGCTTCAAGCGTTGTCAGTGTGGCCAAAATGTCGGTCACAGACAACCACAGTTCCTGTGTCTACTGTCTTGGCCCTCTCCACTTACAAGAGGACTGCTCTATTTGTCACTCTTTTAGTGGGAGGGTCATGACAGATAGGCGCAGGAAACTGATGGATAGAGGATTGCTGAAACCCTCTTTCCAGGAGGCCTTGGATGCTTCAGACCAGGCATCCAAGTCTTCGAAGGGGTCGAAGGCGTCGGAGCCAAAGACATCGGCTCCGAGCTCTTCGAGTTTAGTTGGATCACCGGTTCCACAGACTTCGGGGCCGAGTGTTCAACTGTTGGCAGTTTCCGAGCCTCGAGTCTTGGAACCGGTGACGGAGCTCCCTCCACCGACTCTATTGAGGTCGGCTCCGTCTTCGATCCCTTCGACTCGTTCTTCGAGAGCCCTTTCCGACACCGACGTGGACCGTGTGGTGCAGAAACTTATGGAGCATACGGCCCTGTCCAAGCTTATTTCGGTCTCCTCTCAGTTGATGTCGAGACTTGAAGGCCTGCCACTATCTCCATCTGTTCCTCCTCCGAGACCTGTTCAGTCTTGAGCCGGAAGAGGCTGACCTGATGATTGTGGAGCCCTCGGTGCCAGAACCGTCTTTTTCTCGGTCGGCACCGTTTACCTCGACTCCATCCGATCCGGTACCGGAGTCTCGGGCCCGAAGATCTGTCCTTGGTTCCGGGACCGAGAGTCGGACCGATGTTTCGGTTCCGACTCTCCCTCTCGGGGCCTCGGCACGGATCGATTCGGTTCCGTCCTCGGGGTCGGTGCCTTCGGCTCCTGTTTCGGGGATTCTTCCCATTTCTTCGGAACCGGGAGATACCTCGACTCGGGACCCGGGGGCCTTCGACCTCATGAGGAAGGTGTTGTCTACTCAGACAACCACATCAGCAGGTACAGCTTCTCCTCCCCGCAAAGGACCATTATCCTCCTCTGCACCCACGGCCACGTCCAAGCGGGCACCAGTGTCTCAGCCACCCCTGGAGGGTGCCCCTCTTCCTCGGAGGCTTCTTCGGATGCTCCCCACGAAGAAGTTCCTAGGAAAAGACTGTGTAAGAGGAGACACTTGGATTCTCCACAAGAATCCTTGACATCTGATACTGACTTAGATGAGTCAGAAGGGTCCCCTAAGTCACCTTCAGAGGATGTCTCTTTGCTGACATCTTGGAGATCCTTAAACAGAGAGGTGACTGGCAAGCCCTCCCCTTCTGAGGATGAGTCAGTTTTGCTGAAGGCATTTGGTGCCCGTCCTTCCTCCTCCTGGGTCACTCCGCCTTTGATGAGTTAATGGAATTAATTGCTCAAGGGCGTGGAGACTCCTGACACGGTGGAACCTGTCCCTAGGAAGCCAAATAAGTACATCACGGCACCACAGGACAAAGCTTACCTTACCAAAGGAGTTCCGTAGACGCCATGGTGGTGGCAGCGCCACGAAAAAGGAGATGTCGGAGTCTTCCTCATCTGTCCATCCGCCTAACAAAGATTCTAGGACCATGGACAGATACGGAAGCGCATTTTCAGTTCAGCGGCTTTCTATGCGTTCCCTGAACTATTTGACCCATTTTATACGTTTACAGAGGGATCTAGTCAAAGAGTTGGGAGATACCCTCCAGGGTGCTACAGATGCCGCTGTCTCAGAGAAAGTTACAGCGCATCTCAACACCCTTACATCCATTGTGAACTTCGTCCATGAGGCTGATATCCTATGCAGCCGAAGGATCGAGTAGGGCAGCGGCTTCAGCGATTGCTCTTCGTAGGCAATCCTGGATGCGCTTATGTTCGCTTATGGAAGCCTTCAAGTCTTCCTTTACTAACGCCCCATTTGATGGAGCCACACTTTTTGGCCCTAAAGTAAAGGAGACCCTTACCCGGTGTGAACAGGAGGGAAAGACTCTGTCTGCTGTCGGAGTCCGTTTTTCCACCCTTCCAGACCGCACCCCAAAGGGCAACGTGGTGGGAAAATGTGGTTTCGAAACCCCAAGGGTCTTTTCCAAACACACAGGGTGATGCCCCCTCTAGAGGCAGAGGGGGGGGCAGAGGTGGAAGACGCCGCCCTGGCGGCAGAGGGGGTCCGCAAAACCAAGGTGACAGGGATAACCTCCCTGGCAAACCTTTTCAGCACTCCTGAGAGGAGGCCCGACTGTCCTGCTCTGGAGGCAGTCGGGGGTCGCTTAGCTTTATACCCTCAGGCCTGGCAAAACCTTTCTTCAGACAATTGGGTAAAAGCATTGTTACCAGAGGTTACAAAATCCCGTTTCTATCCACCCCCATTCCAAAGAGAAAACTCCCAGATGTACCACCCCATCTGCGAGACCCAGCAGCTACGGAAATTTCAAAGCTGCTAAGAAAAAGAGTCATCCAACCAGTCCCAGCGGACCAAATAGGATTCGGAACTTACTCAAGGTTCTTTTTAGTTCCAAAGAAAACAGGGGACTGGAGGCCAATTCTGGACCTAAGTCATCTCAACACCTTTGTCAAGAAGGAAAAGTTCGAATGGTCACGCTTCAATCGATCCTTCCATTCTTACGGAAGGACGACTGGATGTGCTCATTAGATCTGAAGGACGCATACTACCACATCAAAATGGCCAGGGCGTCCAGAGATCACTTGCGCTTCCGGCTGGGAGCCAGTCACTATCAGTTTCGAGCCCTGCCCTTTGGTCTGACCACAGCCCCAGGGTCTTCACCAAATGCATGGCAGTGGTAGCGTCTCATCTGAGGCCTAGGATTCCAGGTGTTTCCGTATCTGGACGACTGGCTCCAGTCTGGCACCACCAGGCGAGAGCAGATACATGCCAGGGATTACTCCTACAACTTTGCACACATCTTGGCATTTCAGTAAATTTCGAGAAATCTTTGCTACAGCCATCACAGCATATCTTATTCATAGGAGCGGAATTAGATACTCGTCAGTTAGTCCTAAAACTTCCGACAGAAAGAATAGTAGCACTTCAATCCAACATTTCCCTTCTGCTGTCGTCCAGGAAATCCCCAGCAAAAATTGTTCTGAAAGTTCTGGGTCTCATGGCAGCTTCTCTCATAGCAATACCATTGGGAAGACTGCACATGAGAGTGCTACAATGGCTTCTATTTGCACAATGGTCATTCCAACAACTTCCACTGACTCACGAAATATTGATAACGAAAACATGCAAATCACACCTAAGGTGGTGGTTACAGACTTGCAACCTATCCAGCGGAAGACCATTTGTGCTACCCACACCGTCAGCAATGATAACCATGGACGCTTCCCTGATAGGGTGGGGGGGCATCTTTCAGGGACAGACAGTCCAAGGCGAATGGACCAATCTGGAGTACAATCTGCACATCAATGTTCTGGAGTTGAGGGCAGTGTTTTTGGCGTTGCAACACTTTGCTCCCCTTCTTCCTCCAGGGACCATTGCAGTTCAGACAGACAACATGTCCGTAGTCTGGTACATAAACAAGCAAGGGGAACCAGGTCCTACCAACTATGCAGAGAGGCCATGAGAATTTGGCAATGGGCAGAGTCCACCGGTCGCTTTCTGATCGCAACGCACATCCCGGGGTCATCCAACGTCATAGCCGACAGGCTGAGCAGGGCAATTCTATTGCCTCACGAGTGGTCCCTCAAACAGTCAGTTGCGGAAAAGGTTTTTCGCAAATGGGGCCAGCCTACCTGCGATCTGTTTGCGTCTCCAATGAACGCCAAATGCAGGAGCTACTTTGCCCTATTACCCCCTCCAGGGGAAGTCCCAAGGGACGCGCTGGTGCACGATTGGCCCCCGGGTCTCCTATATGCTTTTCCTCCATTTCCCCTGATTGCAAAGTTTCTGCAGAAAGCAAACAACCTTCAGAGGACTATAATTCTCATTGCTCCGTTCTGGCCTCGTCAAATTTGGTTCCCCTTTCTCTTGCGTCACCGCATTCGGGGACCTTGGATGCTGGACCCAGAGCCAGATCTACTGACTCACTCGTCAGGAGTTCCTCACCCATCCCTGGAATCTCTCCATCTAGCAGCTTGGCTGCTCCGCTTCCCTTTTTAGCCAGGTCAATCCCCCTTACATCGGCGGTTCAAGATATTTTGGTAGCTTCTCATAAAGTTTCCACTATAAAGACTTATACTAGTAAATGGAAACGTTTTGTCATCTGGGCGGAGTCACATCAGTTGGACCCTGTTACAGCTCCGTTGAATAAGGTCTTAGAATTTCTAACCGAATTATTTCAGGAAGGAGCTTCTCCGGCTACCTTAAGAGTACAGTTGGCTGCCATTTCTAGCTATCATATAGAAGAAAGTGGTGCACCTATTATGGCTCACAGACTCTGTAAAGCCTTTTTAAAAGGTTCCTTTCATATCAGACCACCAGTCAGAAGCCCGACATCACCGTGGAATTTAAATTTGTTGCTCTCTAAATTGATGCTACCACCCTTTGAACCAGCTTCAAGTTGCACTTTGAAATTTTTGTCATGGAAAACATTATTTCTAGTGGCTATTACATCGGCTAGACGGGTGTCTGAGCTGCAGGCCCTTTCGGTCAAACATCCCTATTTAATTTTTCATTCTGACAGAGTATCCCTACGCACTAATCCATCCTTTCTTCCCAAAGTTTGTTCTACTAGTAATATTAATCAGTCCATTGAATTACCCACCTTCTTTAAAGATCACTCTAATAAATTAGAGTATATGTTGCACAAACTGGACGTTCATAGACAACTCAGATTTTATTTAGATAGAACAAAAGATCACAGGAAATCTGATCAGCTATTTGTAGCTTTTGCTGACAGCAGAAAGGGTCTTGCAGTTACGAAACGAACTCTTTCTAAGTGGCTAACTGATTGTATCATTTATGTTTATGAAAATTCTGATCACACATTATCAGCAAAACCCAGAGGACATTCTACCAGATCAATTTCTACATCTTTGGCTCATGCAGCTCGTTTACCTTTAGACATCATTTGTGCGGCTGCTACTTGGGCTAAACCACATACATTTATCTCTCATTACAAGGTGGACAGGGTTTCTAGGGATAGGGCAACCTTTGGTTCCACTGTGCTCAAGAACGTTCTCCCTTGAGTTCCTCAGGATCATGGAGCTAGGGACGCTACCCATGTGTAAGAACAAAGGCGAGATTGAACACTCTCACATAAAGAAGTTATGTCCTTACCATAACGTTCCATGTGGAGTGTTCATCTCGCCTTGGTTATTACACTCCCACCCTTCCCACCCTTAGGAAGAACCAGCACGATTTGGTGCCTGGTCTAGAGTATTCTCCTTCTGCTGTTGCAGTATTGCTGTTACTATCATACTCTTGGTATGTTTGTATATATGTACTTTTATGTATATAGTTGGCAGGTGTGCGTGCTGTATGTCTGGTTTGCTTGCAAACTAGATCTGAGGTAAAGGCAGAGGGGGATTGTGGGTATTGGATGTCCTCGAGCTTCTTCTCGATGCAGAGCTTGCAGTCGGCCGGCACGGAGCCGAGGATCGGCTCCGAACCCATGTGTAATAACCAAGGCGAGATGAACACTCCACATGGAACGTTATGGTAAGGACATAACTTCTTTTTATACTCCCAATTAGGATGGTAAAGATTTAGGAAAAGGTATGTACTTCTACCACATTTATTTTTAGAATTTTTAATTGTCAAGCTAATATTTGCTCAGGTGGCTAAACACTGTTTGAAATTTGCTCTTGATTCAGCAGATGCCTTTCCCAGAACAGCTGCTTCTGGATATGTTATGAGAAGATCTGCTTGGTTACATATACACAATCTACCTGAGGATGTTAATGCTCAAATTTTGAACTCTCCTTTAGGTAGAGAATTTGCCATCTGCTGCTGAGGTCCAGAAAAAGTGGCATGAGAGAAGTAAACTAATTCAGTGGGTTTCTCACATTTTTCAGCTTTCCTTCTCCAAGTTTGTTAAAGGTGTTACACTGCTTCTGCATGCTTTTATAAAAAAAGCAAAATAAGAAGATAACTGCAAGCATCTGGCAAGCAAACATTCAAAAACAATGGCAAAGGGGTGCTAAAATGAAAAAAAAAAAAGAGGAGTTCCCCAAAAACGAGGACAGTCCAACAAGTCTGAATGACTATCTGCAGACTGCCCTGCCAGCAAGCCTTTAATTCCTCCTCAGAATCTAGCGCTCTCATTGCAACAGATATCAAACAAATGGCTTCTGAGAGTGATACATCAATGATACAGGTAGCAGTGGAAATCTCTCCCTCTTTTCAAGTGATTATTATTCATCCAGTAGATAAAATTGCTTTTTCTCTCCTGTCATTCAGTATCTGCAGACTCTATGGGTCATAGAAGCTATACTTTTTTCTCTGATAGATTGCAACAAAGAGTGAGAAGGTCACACTGAAAAACCAGTCAGTAAAAACTAAATGAAAACTCCAGTCAAGCTAGAACTTCTAATGAGGGACCTCCCAAACCTCCTGTGACAGAGGCACATGGGTTATATGCAAATGACCCTTGTGAACATAAGATGTTTCAACTTTATGGCGATTCTGATTGCCCATCACTTTTACGTTTGAAGATGTTTTAATGGACAATTCAGGCCAATAAAGCCAAACCCCACTAGCTGTGGATATGCATATTTTTGCCTTGTTATGACCTCTTCAGCATAGCACAAGCAGAGTTTTTGACTAAGCATAAGAAACACAGGGTTGTTATACACAGCTGATGTCCATTATCATTAGGGTGACTGCATAATATCCCAACTAACAAATTAAAACAAAAAGTGAGAAGGTCACACTGAAAAACCAATCAGTAAAAATTAAATGAAAACTCCAGTCAAGCTAGAACTTTCAATGAGTGACCTCCCAAACCTCCTGTGACAGATGCACATGGGATATATGCAAATGACCCTTATGAACATCAGGTGTTTCAGCTATATGGCGATTCTGCTTGCCCATGACTTTTAGGTTTGAAGTGGTTTTAATGGACAATTTTTTACTGATTGGTATTTCAGTGTGACCTTCTCACTCTTTGCTTTAATTTAGTTGGGATATTTTGTAGTCACCCTAATGATAATGGACATCAGCTGGGTATAACAACCCTGTGTTTCTTATACTTAGTCAAACACTCTGCTTGTGCTATGCTGAAGAGGTCATAACAAGGTCAAAATATGCATATACATATCTAGTGTTGTTTGGCTTTATTGGCCTGAAATCGTCCATTAAAACAACTTCAAATGTAAAAGTCATGGACAATCAGAATCACCATATAGCTGAAACACCTGATGTTCATAAGGGTTATTTGCATATATAGGTTCATAGGTTCATACTAGGCTATCTGCCCGAGGGCATTTGCAAGCCTAGCCCATCGTTTTGTGGCTTACGCCACCCCTTAAGTATGGGGAACTATACCCATTATTTTGCTGTGCCTCTGTCGAGCAGTGACACTGAGGTAATCCCTGGGGTATATCTGCGATCTCCCATCCATTGGTCAAGATTTCTCTTGAACAAGGCCAGCGAGGTGCTCTGCCTCACATGTACCGGGATTTTGTTCCACACCATAGGGAGTCTTTGGGTGATGAATCTATCCCTCCAGCACGTCCTATTAATAGCCGTGTCGAGGTTTAAGTCTCCCGCCCTTGTGGCTCTGATGGATCTAGATTTTTGAGGTGAAGCATATTCATCAAATCTGGGTTTGACATGGCCTTGTATGTTAGGCAAAGGTCACCTCTGAGCAAGCGTGGCGACTGAATAGAGCTGGAGTTCTTTCAGACGAGCAGCATAGGACAGATTTTGAGACCCTTTATCCTTTTGGTGAGGAACTTTGTGGCCTCTCCAGCTGCTGCAAGTGTCGGGTCAGATACATTCCGAATGGGGCATTGTACTCAATCATTGGTCTGATGAGTGATGAGTAAAGGGAGACTATGACCTCCCTTGATCTAGATGAGAATCCCTTCATGATAAGGTGGGCAATGTAGAAGGTCTTCCTAACTACTTTAGCTACATGGGTGTCGAATGACAGACTACTATCAACCTGGGTCCCCAGGTCCCTGATAACTTCTTCTGTGCTCAGTGGATTGCCACCTATTTGGTAGCTAGGGGTAACCTTGTTTTTCCCGAAGGGTATGACTATGCATTTTTGGCATTTAACTTTAGGCCGTGGCTCTGGCACCAGTTATCCATTTCTGTGAGACCCTTCTGAAGGATATCTGTGTCAGATGTGTTTTCTACTATGGCCCAGTTTGCAGTCATCTGCAAACTTTGTCAGCCATAACCCTTCTGTGTTTGCTTGTACTTGAAAAGTAGATGCCAAACAAGAGTGGGCCCAGGACTGAGCCCTGTGGGACACCACTTGTGACAGGCTTTGAGTCTGACATGGCGCCAGCAACTCTGACCCTGTGGGTTCTGTCACTCAGCCAGTTTGCTACCCATCTTGTGATGTATGGGTTAACATTTAAGCTGATGAGGTTTTCAATGATACCCGAGTGGGGTATTGTATCGAAGGCCTTAGCCAGATCGAGGTAGGCTGTATGGACTGCCTTTCCCTCATCAATGGCTTTGGTGACTGTTTCGAAAAAATCAACCAAGTTTAAAAGGCATGATCTTCCTTTGACAAAGCCAAACTGGGTTGGATCCAAAGTCTGCAAATTCCCTATGTCTTTATTTATGAGGTCCATTATGATCCTCTCCATGGCTTTGCAGATAAGGCTTGTCAAGCTAATGGGCCGGTAATTTCCAGGGTCGGTGGAGGCACCGCCTTTGTGAAGTGGGACCACAGTTGCAGTGCGCCACTCCTGATGCGTATCCAGAGGTAAGACTTTGATTAAACAGCTGTCCTAGCTGTGGGTTTAATTCCTCATTGAGTTCGTGGAGCACACAGCCGGGGACACCATCAGGTTCCATGGATGCTGTGTTTTTTGCTTTGGAGAGAGCAGTTCTCACTTGGGCGCTGGAGATGTTTGGGGGGCTGCAATCGCTTGGTATAGATATCTCTCCTTTTGGGGGGGGGGGGGGGAGTTTGCACTGAACCTGTCAGCCAGTATGTTGGCAATGTCTGTAGGATCAGTAATCTTCACATCATTTTGAACTAGTTCTGAGCATATCTGGGAGTTTCCTCCCAGGTTTCTAACATAGCTAAAGAAGGCCTTATGATTGTCTTTTGAGTCTTTAGCTATTTTTCTCTCGAAATTTGCTTTGGATGATTTTATGAGAGCTCTTAGTTTTTTACTTATAGTGATCAAGGGTGTCTTACCTTTTAAGGATTTTGCTCTATCTTGTAGTAGCTTCCTCCTTTTGTTGTAGAGTTTGTTTATGGCTGGGGTCCACCAGACTGGATGCTTGCCTTTGGTACAAATAGTCTTTGTTTTGCTTGGGATTGCCTTATCCATGCAGTCCTGCAGGTGCTGGTAGAAGGCATTTGTAAGTGATTCAGCGGCTTGAGTACTGTTTTCCGCCAGCTCGGGGGCCTTAAAGGATACCACACTAGTCTTTAGAAGTGTGAAGTCGGCTTTTGAGAAGTTCTTTACTGTGGTCTTTTTTATTTCAGGTGGGGGTGGGATGAGGACCTCCAGCGAGATTAGTTTGTGATCTGATCTCACCAGTGAGGGGTATACTTCTGGTGTTGAACATTGTGCTCCCATGTTCGTGATGATGAGATCAAGTATGTTATCTCCTCTTGTGGGGATGGTGACTAGTTGTTCCATGGCATTTGAGTTTATGAATTCCAGGAACTTTTGGGCTAGGGTGTTTGGGCTTGAGTAGTGTTCCCAGTCTATATTAGGGTAATTGAAGTCACCTAGTATGATGGTGTTTGGTGATACATTTATCCCCTCTAGTGTTTTCAGGAAGGCCATGTGAGGTTCCTGAGTTTGTGAGGGTGGCCTGTAACATGCTACAATTTGCAGAGCAGTCTTGCCTATGGTTAATTGCACCTGGATGGTCTCCGATGCATCGTGCGTTGCCACCAGTCTTGAGGTGTGGGTGTCCTTGATGAATATGGATACCCCCCCTTATTTCTTGGTATTTTCCGGATTTTGGAGCCGAACGCATGATATGAGGTAAAACCTGATAGCGCTGGGGTGCTCTCAGGAGCCTTGAACCAGGTTTCTGTCACAGCACAGACATCGATGTTCTCCATACTGAGAAGGGCCTCGAGTGCGTGCATTTTGAGATTTAGACTTCTGGCATTGAGCAGCATTACCCTTAGTTTTTTCCTTTTTGTGTTCTAGGGTGGTAGGTTTAGAATTTGAGCCTTGCCTAAAAAGGCACTATGGGGTGGCAAGAGCCTTTGCCAATATCCGAATCCCAGGGTGACAGGTGCAAGCCGTCCCTTGAAGCAGCGTGGCTTGTCCAGCATGTCATCCCAGGCAGACAGACACTGGATCCCCTTTGAATGACACCAGTGTTTAAGCCAATTGTTAAAGCTGATCATCTTATCTCTGTATTGTGGCATCATTCTTGGTGAAGGTAGGATACTGCTCAAGGTCAGGGTCATACCTGCCTGGGCTACATAATCAGAGAGCTCCTCAATGTCTCTTTTCATGTAGTCCAAGGAGGTACGTCTCAGGTCATTTACACCAGCGTGGACAATGACTGAGTCATATTTGTACCTGCTGTTGAGAGACCTGAGTGCTTGCGTTATGTGGCGGATTCTAGCGCCGACAGGCAGCTTACTGTGACCTTCTCCTTACTCAGTCTGGTGAGCGGGACGTCAGTGTGTCTGACTATGGAGTCACCAATGACTAGTGTGTCTGGCATTGTGTTTGGCCTTAAGGGCTGTGACTGTTTGACACTCTGACTGTGAGGTCTATGTGTTGCAGGTGTTGTGTTCTGAGGTGGTGGTTGTTTGGGTGTCTGCTTTGGTGGCCTCTGCTGTTTTGGTAGATTTTTGATCAGAGCCTCCGAGTATGTCTTTGTGTGTTTATGTGTATGATTTGTGGTTGTAATGGTACTATGTGAGACTGGGTCTATAGTGTGTGTGGTAACCTTCTCCTCCTGACTGGTCTTGCCAGTCCTATGTTGAGAGAGCTCAGCCTCCAGTTTGGCCATATAGTTGCATCTCTCGCATGTATTTGTGTTTTGTGGGAGGAGGAGAGGGTTGTCTGTGTACATGAGGCAATTGTAGCATTGCCTCAATATTCCCAGGTTCACCAGCTGAGCAGGAGAGGACACTAGCAACTGATCCCTCGACATGCTAGAAGGATAGACAAAAAACTTTAAAAAAGAATCCGGGGGACGTGGGTGACCGAGAAATGGGGGGGGGTTGCCTTTTTGGGGTACTATCTATGACAAGAGTGCCATATCAACGTAATAAGTACTGTAGGAGCAAGTGCTAGGTTTAACAGATAGAGAATGGTCTACTTGGAGTCAAGTAGAGATGATCTTTTTAGTTATAGGATACGCTGATTAGATCAGTAGTATAGTTCGAGGAAGGTAATTTTAAGGGAAAATTTGAAGAGTGGACTTTAGGTAGCCCGAATAGTTTAAACCTGCCTAACCGGCGCTGCCCTAGTGTGCAACAGTGGCAGCTCCGCGCTAATTCGCGCTAAAGCGTGCTTTATAGCAGGGGGCTGGAAAAGACAGGAAATGGCCAATAAACTACAAGTTACTGCCTTAAACCACTCCTCTGAGGACAAACAGGCAGCTCAGTACTCCCTACTCCCACTAGTGAGTAAAGAAACTACCCCTTGACCAAACAAGGAAAATGGAGAAAACAGGAACCAAGACAAAGCCCAGGGATCAGCAAAATCTGATCACTGGAACAAACTATTAGAAAAGTATGGAAAACAAGAGTATTTTTTTTGTTTTTTTTCAAGTTTTTTTCAGAAAGGCAGAAAATACAATAAATGCTGTGTTTTTCGATTAAATGCTATCAAAAGCTAGTACACTTGAGTGTATTAGCCTGTTGTTTAACTTTTAAGCAAAACTTAAACAAGCAAGTGCAATAAACAATTCAAGCTATTAAAAACAGTAAAAATAGGTAATAGCAGAACCATGTGCCTCTGTCACAGGAGGTTTGGGAGGTCACTCATTGGAAGTTCTAGCTTGACTGGAGGTTTTATTTAGTTTTTACTGATTGGTTTTTCTATGATAGGGAAAGGTTTTTGTTCAAGAATGTTTTTGGTGCCAAAAAAAGAAGCCTCTTGGCGACCTTTCCTTTCTAAACCAGTTTGTGAAAGTTCCATGGTTCGAAGTGATATCCATTCATGACCTCTGATTTTCCCTTTAAATTTCTTAGCAACTCTTGATTTAAAGAATGATTATCATCACATGCCAGTTGCCTCATATTTCAAATGTTTCTTAAGGTTTTCATACGGATTATACATTCATTCATTTTTCTGCATTACCCTTTATATTATCCACTGCTCCAAGAGTATTCACATAGCCTACTACAGACTGCAAGGTACTCACATTTTTCTTTATTTTAGCAAATTACTTATCTTTGCATAGATTCATATAGTCAAATATTGTTACTAGGCTAACGACCCATGGTGCCTTTGTAAACCTAGTCAAGTTTTCCCTAAAGAATAATGATTTTCTGTTTCTGAATAGGACATTGAAAGCCAGGCATTTATAAGCTACCTCTGTCCATAAACGCCACCGGTGCCAGGCCCGGTGTAAATTTCCTGTTCCCCAACCAATTGTCTAGGTTGCACTTCAACTGGGTAATAAATGAACTCAGCTTCACGTGGATGGGAGGCCTGTTCCAAAGGAGGGACAGTATCTGGGACACATATCTGTCTCTCCATCATGTTCTTTTTAAGTCACTGATAAAATTCAGGTCCCTAGACCGTGTAATTCTGGTGCTTTTTGACTTATGAATGTATAGGAGATTCATAAGTGTGGGGTTTGCAGATGCCTTGTAATCCAGTCATAGATCACTCCTCAGCAATCTGTAGGAGACTGAGTAGAGCTGTACTTGAAGTATGATAAGTCCACAAAAAACAGCAAAATAAAACCAAGCAAAATTTATTAAAATAACATAATCAACTGATGATATTTTAAAAAATTTTGCTTGGTTTTATTTTGCTGTTTATTTGTAGACTGCTCTGCATAAGGCAGGTTTCTTACACCTTGTATTCTTTTTGTAAGGAACCTCTGAGGTCACTGTAGTTGCTGCATATGCCTGGTCAGGTACCTACTTAAGGGAGCAATTTCCTGTATGATTGGTCTGATAAGGGAGGCGTATAGTGGGAAAATGATCTCTTTGGACCTGGATGTCATGCCCTTATTTATAAGTTATGCAACATAAAATGATTTCCTCACCACTGTGGCCACATGGTATTCGAAGGTAAGACTACTGTCTACATGTGTAACTGGATCCCTAGCTAATGGGTCAAATCTTGGGGGCGTATTATCAACATAGTAGTTAGCAGTGACGGTTGTTCCCTCCCATAATCCTTGAATAGCATCACTCTTTACATTTCATTTGCTGCCTTTGTGTATGAACAGATCCTAGGCAAAGCTAAGTGCTCTGCCTTTATATTTGATATTATATCTTCCATTTGACTCAAGTCCTTTAATTTTGTTTCCATTAGAGCTCCAACAATACTTTCCATTCTGTTTTCTCAATCCTAGAATTCTTGTTGCCTTTTTCTTGTATTGTATGGGTAGGATGCCTACTGACGTTTCCACAGGCATTTCAAACTTCTAATATATGCATTTAAGTGAAAATAAATATTAATATTCCAAAGTGTTTATATGTACTGTTAGTTTATATGTATAACCATGTTTGATATCTCTCTCTCTCTATATATATATATATATATATATATATATATATAGAGAGAGAGAGAGAGAGATATTAGTCCAGTGCCTTTTCTTGCTATTATTAATGTTGTTCTTGTATTATAGTAGTTATAGTGCTTGGGTGTATGCTTTTGTACTGTTAAAATGGACAAGCCAGAGAACGATAAGAGCTTCAGAGTGTTAGAAAAAGCCATAACATTCCACCCCAGGACACCCACAAGCTCTGCATGATGTGCTCAGTGTCAGAACCCTTCTCAGCAAACAATATACAGGGCCTTCTACTCTTGGTCATCAGCCAATCAAAAAACATAAGCTAATTCATAAAGACTTGCCTTCCCCCTGTGCAATCAGTGGAGAAGCCCAGAAAGGAAAAGAGAAAACAGAAGGACAGAGACAGGGATTAAGATTGCAAGAAGAAGAAAGGAGAAGACACATGCCCTTCTTTGGCATCAAAATTGCCAAAACCGGAGCAGGCTTCTCATTTGGCTGGAGATTCCAGAGCCAAGGCACTTCTTGGAGCCTGTGTACCTGGCACCAAATGGTGCTTCTGCCTCAATGGCAGTGCCTATGTATCAGATTGATTCGACTCAGAGACCCTTGATGACGACTGAGTCCCAGGACTAACCACTCTTCTCTGGGTCTTTGGCACTGTCCTCAATGCTAATATGTTTGTTTCCCTTCTCAGTGCTGTCTTTGGCCTTTGTGGTGTTGGCACCTACCTATCTCCTCCTCAAAGTCCTCCAGTTTGTCAGTGTTGAGTGTTCCTTCCTCTGCACCATTTATGTCCACCTTGGGGGACAGAACTGGCACTTTGTTGAATCTCTTCAGAAATGGGGTCAGCCCTTGATGCTATAGAGAGAACGATCGCCTCTCCCTCGAGAATCTGTGTATTCTCTAGTGGTGTTTCCTGCAGCCCTTGACACCTTGCAGTCTGTGTGTTAACCTGTTCCTCATCCATCCTAATGTCAGAGCAGAACAGATAGCCTCTAGAAATCTGCACAGATTCAATCAGATTCCTTTGAGGAGTTGGACTTGCACCCAAAGTATTTAAAAAAAAGACATCCAGGAGGTTACATATGGACGTACCTACAGAGTCCCTCACCTCTGACACCAATTTGAATGTTCAAGAGGGTTCCACAGTCTCTTCACAAGGAGCCAATTTTAATGAGTACCTGGAATTGATGCAGTAGAGGGGATTATGGCCCTCAGACCCACCCTGTCAGAACAAGGAGGCGTTTGAAGCCTATTGTTCTGCATCCTCCTACTTCCTGGGTGGTCCTTCCTCTGACTGTTTTGTAGATTTAGCCATCAGGAGAGCATATCAGTAACCTGATTAGTCTGAAGCCATATCCAAGAAACCTAACAAATTCTTTGGTCACCAAAGTATAGGCAGTACTGGTGTAAAGGACTACTGATACATTCTTTGATTGTAGCGGCAGCCACGAAAAGAGAGCTGTCTGATGATGCAGTCACTGTCCATTCACCCAGCAAGTATTCCATGACAGTGGACAGAATGGAGAAGTGGTAATATGCCTTGCATATCTTTGGCTCAAGAACGTTGAACTGTGCCACTCGCACGGACAGCATCCAAAGAGATTTAGCAGAAAAAACTTTAGCCTCTTTGAGGAAGATGCTTTCACCAGACTCTAGGAAAGATTTGGAGACCACAGTGGGAGCAATGTGAAACATTACCAACCTCTTCATACAGCTCTTAGATAATGCTTCTGAGGGAGCAGCTTGTGTGGTGAATGCAGGTATTACATTGAGACTCCATGCCAGGCTCTGCCTTTGTGGATAACTTCAAAGCGTTTTTCATGAATGCCCCTTACAATAACACTTCCTTATTCAGACCTTCTGTGAAAGAAAGAGTGCTGAAGTGTGAGCAGGAAGGGAAGACACTTGTCTGCCACAGGTGCCAGATTCGACACCCCCCTCAGAGATCCCTCAATCAGAATCAAAAGGAAGTCTAAATCCTTATGGTTTAAGAAACAGTGGCATCAATGCTCTGACTCCACTTCAGACAGGAGTGGCCATGGCAGATGCTGTCCCTTTAATGGAGACCTACCCAGTATTTTGAGATGTTCTGCAGAAGTGTCCCTGAGGGCTTGCTCAACTCCTTCCCTCTGCATGCATTTGAGAGCTGTTTATCCCTCCTCTTGCCCATGTGGATGGCCATCACACAGGACTCTTGGGTGAGTAGAATAATATCCAGAGACTATATAATTCCACACTCAGTCTGGGTCACTTTCAGATGTACCACCCAACTAATGAGAAATATTCAAAAGAGAAATTCTTTCTGTATTAGAAAAAAAGAGCCATTCAAGTGGTCTCAACAGATCAGAGAGGTTCAGGCATCCCATTCAACAGTCTTTTAGTTTCAAAGAAAAACAAAGACTTCAGGCCCATATTAGACATCACTGGCCCAAACCTTTATGTGAAACAAATGCTCTTCAGAATGGTCATGATGCAAGCAGTTTTACATTGCCTAAAGGCATGCCATTGGATGTACTCAACAGATCTTCAGGATGTCTACCTCCACATCAATATAACAAGGGCATCCAGGAGATTTCTAAGCTTCTGCCTAGGAAACAATCATTTTCAGTTCAGAGAACTCCTCTTTGATCTCACCACAGTTGCCCCCCTCCCCCATGTTCACCAAGTAGATGACAGTAGTTGCAGCCTGTCTGAGACTCGGAGGGAACTGAGTGTTCACTTACTTGGTCAGTTGACTACTCACCGCTGTAACTTGAGAATTTCTTATTAAAGCCAGAGTGTACTTACTACAAGTCTGCCTATCCTTGAGTATTTCTGTTCAACTAGCTTAGTCCTTTCTCTTTGTCAGATGCCATCTGGACACAACAAAGTGCATTGTGAGTCTCCCATCTGAATTAATTCAGACTCTCAGACTTTCAGTTCAAGCTCTTCTAAGTAACTAATTTCCACTTGTAATATTGATATTTCAGGTGCCCAGATTGATGGTTATGTTAGTTATGGTTCATGTTGCATATTTTCAATGCATATCCTTCAGTGGCTGCAAAGTGTCCAGTGGTCTGAAATTGTGGACCATCCATCTACCCCAATCATCATGCAGCTGTACAAGGCTCATTTGAAATGATGGCTAACCTTCTCCAATACTCATGCAAAAAGGCCCTTCATTACTCCCTTTTTGAGGGTGATGGTCACCCCAGACCACTCCTCTTTGAAGTGAGAGGGAATTTTGAGGGGTAGATGATCCAAGGAATCAGACAGAGCTCAGACTTTCCATCCGTGCCCTGAAGATGAAAGTGGTCCTCCTAGTGTTAAAAGAATTCCAGAAACATCTACCTCCAGGAGTTATTAGCTGAACAGCATATCTGTCGTTTCATATTTAAACAAACAAGGAGAAGCCAGATCCTTCCTCTTTTGCAAGAGGCAATGAGTATTTGGCAGTGGGTGATTGCTTCACATCATTTTCTGATTACAGATTGCATTCCAAGAAGGAGAAACTACCTTCAAGACAAGCTAGGCATCTCTGACTTGATGCCTTATGAGTAGTCTCAATCCAGCAGTGGCTCATCAGATATTTAGTTGCTGGGGCCAGCCTAGCTACAGTTTATTGGCTTTCCCAACCAGCATCAAATGCAGCACCTGTTTCATCCTGATCCCTCTGGAGTGACCGTCCTCCAGAGATGCTGTAGTTAAGCAATGGACTAGCAGACCTGTATGCCTTTCCACTAATTCCTCTGATGTCCACATACTTACAGAAAGCTGCAACAAGCAAAGCCTCTATGATCTTCATTTCCCCATTTTGACAATGGCAAATTTGGTTTCCCTTGTTAAGGCCTCACCTGACAAAGAGCCCATTCCTTCTAGATCATCAGCTGTCTCTCTTCTTTTACCTGTCTGGGCAGCCTTATCCGATCCTGCCCAATCTCAGTCTGACCATTTGGTTTCTGTATGTCCCTTAATGGCCAAGGATCTTTCAATCCTAGAGCATGTTTCACATACTTTCTGCATCTCAGAAAGAATCACCCTGCAGAGTATACCAAACCAAATGGAAACATTCTTCTGTTTGGGCAGTGGGTCAAGAAACTGATTCTTTTTCTTCTTCTTTTGAAATATTGCAATATCTTTTGCATTCATGTGATTTGGGTTCCTTTTACTCACTTGTCAAAGTTCAACTGGCTTCCATATCCAACCATCATGATGGCTTTGACTCCGATTCCATAGTTTCTCATAAATTGTGTAAGGCATTTTTAAAAGGTGCATTTCTCCTGCAGCCACCAGTGAAAGGACCATTTCTTCCTTGAGACCAAAATTTTGTTTTAAAAGGCTTAACATAAAGTCCTTTTGAGACAGCTTTTTCAGCACAGCTAAAATTACACTCATGGAAAACCCTATTTTTGGAGGTATTTACTTCTGCAAGAAGAAATTCACAATTACAGGCCTTGTCTTCCAGTCTTTCTTATCTAGTTTTCCATTAGGAACAGAGCATCTCTCAGAACTAACCCTTCATCCCCAAAGTAATTTCGGAAACTTATTTGAATGCATCTGTACATTTGCCTGTTTTCTTTCCAAACCATACCAACAGGGGAGAGTATATCTTTCATATCTTTGATGTACACAGACAGCTGGGATTCTATCTCCACATAAATAAATCATTCAGAAGAACACTCAGCTCCTTTCCACTAAATAAACTAGGAAAGAAAGTTTCTAAATTTACCTTGACATTTGTCTATACATCTCACAAGTCATTGACAGCCAAACCTAAGGTTCACTCAATCAGATTTGTAGCTACTTCCACAGCCTTTTTCAAGAACTCCTCCATGAATGTAATGTGTGTGCAGTATTGGTCTACTTTGCATACCTTTGCCAAACATTATAAGCTGTATATCATGTATTGATGCAGAGTTTCTTTTCTGTCCACAATTCTCAAGAATATCCTGCCATGATGCCACCCAGAATAGTAGGTAGTTTAGGATTCCAGCCCATCAGTCAGATTGAAAGGACCAGATGAGTAGAATACAGAAGTTATATAATTTCCTTAATCCTTGCTCTTTTTATCCTGGTCCATCCAATACGACATCTATTCCTTCCAGTACCCCCTTCCAAGTTCTCATTTCCTGAGGGCCTGAAAGACTATTTGAAGCTATTTTTCCTTTCTCCTATTATCCTCCAAGACACCAATAATCTACAAAAGGCAACAAACTTCATCTGAGGGCAGTTGCTACCAAAGGAGATTACAGGAGGGGAAATTTTAAAGCAGCTCAAGGCTGGAGCACTGGCAATGTTTAGCTTGATCCAACCCATCAGTCATATCAGATGAACCAGGATAACAGGATCTGGCATTATGGTAAGTACATTCCTTCTGTTTTCTATACGTTATTAATGTTGTGACTCTTATCTGAATTTGGAAGCAGTATTTTAATTAGTTTTGTTAAGGCTGTTAATGTCAGACACAGCTTCTATTCCCCTTCCCCAACTCAGTGATTTCCAGAGTCCCCCTTTGGAAGCAGTAGATAAAGACGTGGATAGTAGGTCATAATGCAAGATTTCACAGGCAGTTAGAATGGTGTACCCAAAGTATGCAGGCTTAAATATAGTCATGAAGCAGTGGGAGAGAGATTTAATATCATGTTATCTTAACATCCATCAAACTTAAGACTGGATTAAAAAAATCATTTAATGTTGACAAAAATGTGACGTTTGGGAATGCTGTCACCTAAAAGTTGGACTCTGAATGCTGTGCTGTTATATACTGAAACCTTCTAACTACTGGTCATTATAGGCAGTGCAGCAGGGAAAAACAGTAAGAGAAGAATGGGGTGATGATATTTCATGAAGCAAAAAGTTTTTCTTTTTTCTTTTTTTTTTTTTACTTTCTAGCATTACTAAGAAGTTTGGCGATGCTGAGATGGGTGCTAAGGGACTGACATAATATATTTTTACATACAAATATTTCGAGTATAGGCATTAATCCCCTTCTCGCCTGCTAATATACCAAAACACTTGTTCCCATGATAAGTGCCTAGGCTGTTCTTAAAAAAACATCTAAACTAGTACTTGCTTTAAGTAATTTGGTAGTCTGTTCTACGCCTCAGCTGCTCTTTCAGAGAACCAATTAGTACACTTCTCATTCCTATAGAATTTCTACATAGGGTGTGTGATGATTCTCCACTAATTTTTGATAACCTCAGACATTTCTAGAGGTAGTTGTCTCTAAATGCTCTGTATACCTGAATAACATTTCCTCTTAAATATCTATAAGAGGCACTGTACAAGTTCACATATTTTAGTCTTTCATAATAACTTAAATCTTCACATCCATAGATGCACTTGGTATATTTCCGCTGTACGCTTTCCAGTTTACTCATGCTTGTTTTCTTATAAGGTTTCCATATTGTTATTCCATACTCAAGTTTGGGTCTAATGTAACTAACAAACAATGACTTCATCATTCCTGATTTCCTAGCCTTTATACATTATTTAATACAACCTATAGTTCTATACCGATCATTAACCAGTTAGTTGATGTGATTAGAAAATCTCAAAGGTATATCTACCCATATACCCAGGTCCTTAAATAATCTACAGTTTCAATCATTGTGTGCTGTAGTAAATATTCACCTTTCAATTCATGTCTCCCAAATCTCATATGCTTAGTTTTTGATGTATTTATCAGCATATTATTCTCCTGTGCCCAAATGGTCAATTTAGTCAAGTTCTTTTGCAGACATGCCTCATCTGTAATACATGTAATCAGTTTACCCAATTTCAGATCATCTGCATTTAGACTGTAGAACACCTTAAATGAAAAAGTTAGGTCTGAAAGATACAATCTAAACAAGTAAGGGCCTTGGACAGAGCCCTATGGGATACTCTGACTGTAACTAAGAATTTCAACTGTCCTGCTTGCATGTCCTATTTGTAAGCCAAGCAGCTATCCATCTTATCAAGAGTATATCGATACCTAGTTGTTCTAATTTATTGATCATTGTTATGTGTATGACTGTGTCAGTTGCTGAGGTTAAGTCCATATAAATTACATCACAGCACAATTTTTCATTCATAGCTGTTATAATATTGTTATAGAACATCATGTTGCAGGTGGTAATAGATCTATTTTCAACATATGCATGCTGATGTATGGTTTCAAATCCTAACCTATCCAAGTCTGACAGTAACTTATCCAATATTACCTTTTCCATTATTTTTCCACAACAAGAAAGTAGACTTAAGGGTTTGTATGACTCTGGGTTTGTCCTACTCCCCTTTTCCTTAAAGACAGATGTAATAAGCACATGTCTCCAGTCTTAAGGAATCTCCCCATATTCATATGACCTAGTAAATAATAGATATAATGGTACTGTAAGTGCTTGCTGAAATGTTCTCAGGTCATTATTACCAATTGCATCTCCTCTTTGTGCTTTATTTGACTCCAGTTTGTGCAGTTCTTTTTCAATATAATCTAATTTGATTCCAGTATATGATGTTACTTGGATGGCATTAGGACAACTTATCATCCACCTTGTGTAGTCAAATTGTTTTGCATAAGATTTTGTAAAGATATCTATAATCTGTTATGTCTGAAAATAAATTTTAGACTCTACACACAGTTTATCAATTTAGATGTCTTTACTCTTTCCACATTTTTATGTATCTGTAAAACGGTTTCCTCTTATGCTCAATATATTTGTATAACTTGTCTTCAATTTTTTCTTTATATTGTCTCACACTATGCTTAATTTGTCCAGCTTGTTTATTTCAGTTTTCAAAGTTGTAGTTCAACCTGTCTTCCATTTCTTATATTTTTTGTCTCTCACCTTAATCAGGTATTTTGTTCTTATGAAAATATAACCCCCAAAAGTGTATGCCTAGAGCCAGATGTTAAACATTTTTTTTTCCACTTAATTTTTCTTTTCAAAACTTTCCACATTCCATCTGCAATTTTTCCACTGAACACATTACTCCAGTTAGTTTTGTACAGTGACTACTTTGCTTCCATATAATTTGTAATTAATCTTCTGTGTTTTGATTTAGATTTAAGGTTGACAGAATTATCTAGCAACAAATTAACCTCTATAACCTCATAATCATTGCACAACGGTGGTAAAACTTGACTTGAAGTAAGAGTAATTTCTTTAGGAACACAAACAATGTCTAGTATGTTTTGTTCCCTGGTAGGTTTTTTACAGTCTGAAGCAATTGTTGTTCCTGAACATACATTATGAATAATTTCTTTACTAATGTTGTTGAATCAGTATTATTCCAGTCTGTTTCTGGAAAAGTTAACTCCCAAACTAATGTTATTCTTCCGTCATGTGTTTCATGCAAGAAATGTATGAATTTCTCTAGGTCATCAGCACTTGACGGTGGTTTATATATATGTGTGTGTGTGTGTGTGTGTGTGTGTATATATATATATATATATATATATATATATATATATATATATAGGGGGCTGTTAGTAGTTTTCTTATCTCTTTACCACTTGTTCTCTACATTACCTTTTACTGACTCGTCCAGGCCTTGCTATCTGCTTTTGAGGTCTCATTCTCACTAACTGATGGAGTAGCTGCCAGTCTCTGTAGTTTTACTTTTTCCTGTCCACAAGTAGAAGAAAGTTGTCACTGAGACTTTGGGTGTCAGACTAGCTTCTGTTGTGCCTCAGCTGCTGGTGGGTCACTGTGCTCTGGTTACTTTTGGTTCATCAGACCTCTTATCTTTTCTCCCTGGTTCCTCTGGTGTTGCACCTACAGCTACCAAGGGGAATAGCCACATCCTCTGTGACTGTAGAGATGTAATTGGCAAGCAAGAGAAAACCACTGTTGTTGGTCATGGGGGAAGAGCAGGTGAAGGTTATTCACTCATCTAGAATATGAAACCTGAATCTGAGATGAGTTTATCAAATAAAGGTCAGTCATTTACCAAGGGGTTTCCCAGAAAAAGTGAGCATGATGACAAAATGTTGCCTTCTCCTTTTTCTGTTCTACAGATAGAAAAGATTTGCTGAATTTGCTAAGGAGCTCATTTTTGCCTTTTCCTTGCTTAGCTCTCTTTCAAGCAAAAAAAAAGGAAAAAGTTCCCTCACTTTCTGACTTTGATTTTCATTCAGAACAACAAGCATTGCAGGAAAATTGTTGTACTTCAGGAAATTCTTATCAATCTGAATATTCTGATTCTGAGGATAGCACGCCTTAAGATTTCCCTCTTGAAGCATTTTCTTTTTCTGAAACTTATCTTGAATGAAAGAGATCTGCAGTGGGAGCAGAAAGAAATTCATATTGCACAGAAATTGTGTTGCAGTTTGTTACAGATTAATATATCAACATCTGAAGCTATTCCCCTTGTTTCACATGCTTTAGAGAATGTTTTTGTCACTCCTTCTAGTTTACCTGACAGCCAGCGTTCTGCCCCCAGAAAATCTAACAGGTTATACAGGGTGCCTCAGACTGATAAGCATTTCTTTTCCAACCATAAAGCAGATCCAGTAGTGATTTCTGTCTGCAAACCTTGTGCTAAACAGATTACTGCTGCTAACCCCATTCCTTCTGATAAGGATGAGGCAGATTTTGACAAAATGGGCAAGAAAGCATATTATTTTGTTACTTTTAGTTTCAGGATTTTAAATTGTCAAGCTCATATGTTAAATTTTTACTTTTATCTTTTGAGAATATGCAAAAGCCAATAGTTAACCTTCCATCTTCAGAGGTAAAAAATTCTAATACATTTTTTAACACTGCTTCTCATGTTATTAAGCATCTTTTAAAGTATGCTTGTGATGCTGCTGATTCTGCCTCTAGAACTGCTGCTCCTGAGTCAGTAATGAGAAGATTGGCTTAGATTCATTCCTAGACCTCCTGAAGATGTTAAAACTATTTTGAAGTTTTCCTTACATGTGGGATTTTTGCATGCAATTCTGCAGCTTAGGTGGTCAGAAAGTGTGATGAAAGAGGAAAGTTGATGAAAGAAATGATTAAAAAATTAAACTCTCCCTTTTTAAAGTAAGTAAAACGTTACTTTCCTACTCGGCCCCACTGTTCAATAAGCAATTTAACTCATGCATAATATCACACCTCTAGCAGCCTACATGCATCCTTGCATTGAAGAGCATTTTCTGAAAAATCAAGTTAGAAGGCATAATATAAACAAATGTAAATAGTTTGTGAATAAAATCTATTTAAACTGTACAAATAGCAATGTTATCAGTAAGGAGTAACAGTCTTTCCATAAATACTATAATATTTTAAAATCCATACAAAGTGAGAATTATATTCTTTGCTAAACTTTCAAAAAGAAATTGTCTTATCTTGGAAGCTGTACAGCCTAGACATATTGTTAGAACGCTGTTGTTAAGTGTACATAAGCTTTCAGGTGCTAACAAGAAATTCCTCTCAGAGTTCATGTTTATTGAGTTATTTAGAGAAAAAAATGTATACTTGATTATATAATTAGCAATATAAATATATAAGTAACTCTGAATATCTCTTAAAATATGCATCTTACGTGCAAATTTCAGTGACAGTTTCCTTCAACATCTAACATTTCCTGTAATGCTATGCAATAATTTGTAAGTCACTTGTTTTTTGAATTAGGTATGTATAGAAATATTGCTTATTTTCATAATTACTAATAAACAACTTACAGTATATCCAGTATAGAGTGAAATAAGTGGAGAGTGACAATGAATTTTCCCATCTCCACCATGACATTTCACACCATAGCTCTCAATAGCATGTAGGCCAATTATGAAAGTATGAATAATAAGTTGCTAACAGTGCTTATTTTCTCTCTGCTGCAGGACATCCTAGATTAACAATCTTGGTGTCAGTTTGTTAATCAGTTCTTGCCCTTTCAAAGACTGCCAGTTATTAGTTAGTAAGTCACTTAAAGATGTCAGACCCAAAAAAGGTCTGGATACCATAAGGAGCTATGGGTGTTAACTGGAAGTATACAAAAAGACACTATAGATTTGAATAACATTTAGCCGCAAGGAGCCGTCAAACAGGAGTCTCCAAAAAGAAAGTGAAATGCCTCTAAAAATCAAGGGCAGTCCTCCCAGTCAGCAGGACTATTTTCGTTTTCACCCCTCCACCCCCACCCTGGCAACCTTTCCATCTCCTCTTGTGGTACCAGGTTGTGACAGCTAAATAGGTTTTAAATGTGATTCAGCAGCCCTTCCTCCAGATGGTCACAGACTTTTATTCATAGATGTTCTTGTACCAATAAAGGAAGTATCCTGGTGGCTTGTACTAGGCCTTTTCTTCATTCCCTTTTACCTCTAATTCATTATCAAGCATTCATGGTAAAACTAGACTTAAAGAATGCTTATCACATTCCCACTACTAAGTTATTTAGGTGTTTTTTTTGTACGATTTTCTGTGTCTGGTTTACATTATCATTTCTGTGTCTTACCCTTTGGACTTTCCATTGCACCAAAATGTTCACAAAGTGTCCTGCTCTAATATTTGCTTTTTGCATACTTCAAAGCATTCACATTTTTCTGTACTTGGACAATTGTCTTATCTTTGCAGACTGCTTTCTTTCGGCTATCAAGAATCTTTAGTAACTCTTCAAAATCTCTTACTCAGTGTAGGGTTTCAGTTTAACTTACAAAAATCTTCTGTTACCCATTCTCATAGAATGACATTCTTGGGATGTCTGTTAGATTCTGCCCTGGAAGAGCCTTTCTTCTTCCAGACAAAGTAGAAATGTTTCAACAATTCTTCCTTTCACATTATTTTATTCTTCTGCTTTTTCCTCCATCATTATAATACATACTTTCTGTAAAGACTGCAGTGAAATTGCTAAATTAAGCTAGGAGTCTGGGGCCAGTAGGGCCCCCAGATAACATGTGATTCTAAATGCTCTGAGATGCATTTTAGAGCTTTTTTCCAACCATTTGCTCCAACGATGGCCTGAACAAGCATTATGACTAAGGAAAGAAATTGTTATTTTTCAAGGAAGAAGTAAGTTATGACCATGGCTTAAGTTCAAAGCTAATAGAAGTAGCATTTCCCAATAAATTGAGAAGTAAAATGCTTATGAGGATACATGCATCACAATTGGTAGGAGTGTCTGCATCAATGCCCCCCCCCCAAAAAAAAATAGTCATTTTACATGCACACTTGTTAGATTGGAATGAAAGTAAATTAACTAATTGCCACAGATATTTCAAGTTGTCGATGTCATACATATATACGGCATGCCCCCTCACCTCCACATCCCCAAAAAGGCAATCAGTTTCCTTATATCCCTCTGCTGTCAGACTAGGGCAAAAGTGAAAAAACAAATAGCAGTAACATATTTCAATTTGATGATGTCAGAAATATATGTACTCCTCATTCCTCCTTACTTCTACTCCCCTAAGATAGCCACATGTGTACACTTGATTTTTAATTGTGAGGAAAATGAAAAAAAAAGATTTATTCTAGCTTATTGCTCTTGAACAGTACACTGCCACTAGACCAGCTATAGTCACCTTCTATGGCATAATTATGAGGAAAGTTAAATAATGGCGACATTATCACCAGCCCTCATATAAGCTATAGCAATCTCGTGTGCACACCTCTGAGCAGGACTAGTTTTAGACTAACTGAAGCTCAGAGCAGAGGCTAAAGATAGGGTCCTCCTACTACACCTATTTTAAAAAATTCTCTTATTCAGCTTTGGGTTGGGGGCTGCTGTAGAAATTCTGAGGGTCAAGATGTTCGGTGATGTATTTTCTGCCGTATTTTTGAAAGATAAGTACTTCTTTAACAGTTTTACTACTGCTATCCAGGAGACTCTGCCATGGTAGTGTGTTTGTATGTGTCCATAGATAAAACCAGTGATATTTTTTACATACTCATACACATGCTGATGTTACCTGCAATAAGCCAAGTCCTTCGCAAAGCAGATAAACATACACGCAAAGAATATGCTTACCTAAATAGTGTACTTTGAGATGTTTGTAGAACCTCAAGCACCTAGCTGAAACCCACACAGAGATGGGGAGGACATGCAGACTCTATTGTTCAATGCACCACTGTGCATATAGTCAGTTGCTTTCACACACATACAACCTAGACACCGATGATAGCCACTTACTGTGCAGTACTAAGTTCTGACTGTGGTGTAAAGTGAAAGGAATTATGGCCAACTTGTTTCTTGTAAATACACTGCTACCCCTCCCCCCAACACATCCACACTAGTGTAAGTAAGGCATAACCAATTATCCCTTTGCACCAATTTCAACAAATACTTTGCATGACACTACTCCTGCCGTGCTGGATTAGGGACTGTTAATTAATGCTCAAACTCAGAAAGTAAGTCACCTTCACCAGCAGAAACCCTCTATACCCATCAATTATAGCAAATTTATTGACTTTGTATACCTCAGTTGTCTGGTCTAATTAATAATTGACCACAACAACGTACTTTAAGTATATATTTGATTTATACAAGGGCACATTAAACTTTCAAAGCCAGATTAATGACTGTTTAACTTGATCATGACAGAAGTGTTAGTCTTTTTCATCCACAGACAGCCCCTGTACACAAAAATTATAACCACATTATTGAGTGGGTACACCTCAGTTGTCTGACTGATAAAATCACAGCAGTTATGTAATATTTAGCTTAGTTTTACACAAAAAAGTAACCGTGGTAAAAGTACATTAATTGAAACCTCTCATCTGCTATGCTCAAGAATTCTGGACAAAAGCCAAAACTGATGAGGGGAGCAGATTCTCAAAATCTCAAACATTTCTTAAATAGCCTTTTAATTCATGCAAACAGTAGCCATGGTAAAGTAAACAAGCTCATACCTCTCAACTTTTTTGCTCAAGAATTCTGGACAAAACCAAGAATAGCCAGGAGACAAGGCTAAGAATCAGGGGCAATTTTAAATATTACTCTAATTCACTTAAAAAGTTAAAAATAAGTTTTGCATGGATATTCATTTTCAGAACAGTAAGAAGTATGAATCTTTAATGTTTGGCATTTCTGAGCCTCATGGTTTAATCATGTTGTAAGAGCTACACTTGCAAGGTGCAGAAAAAAATTGAATGGCAAAAGGGAAGGGTGAAAATAGAATGTACCGCCTAAAGTGGTATAGTTAAATCTACGTGTTTCTGTTCATGAACTGCACCTGTTTGTATAATTCCTTGAGTCATTTATTCCCTAATGTCTGTCAGGTAGTATTTTCATAATTACAAAACTTTATTTAAATAATTCTTCTTATAATTATTAGACATTAACTCTACATATACAGGTTCAAGGACTTCATCTTGTCCTTCTATCCCATCACCATATGCCATATCTATCTATTTCTAATTTCTCCAAGCTTTTGGGTTTCTAATACCATGACAGAAATGGAGTACCTTCCTAATTCAATGTATGATTAAAGTTCAAGAAATTTGTATTGTTTCAATCTTTGGATGTTAGCCAGAAGTGCTCTTTGCAGCACCTGCAATGTGCCCTGTATTCACTTCTCCTGCAATTCGTAAGGAATTACATGTATCGGTAACATATCTAAGTACAATTGTAAGTTCTTTTTTATAAGACCCATTGTTCCTACTACTATTGGAACTGTCCTTCTTCCACATTGCCCTTGTTTCTGCCTGCAAATCCTGGTATTTTATGACTTTGTCTCTCTGTACGTAAGTCACTAGTCACTAGGTGTATCAGTTTCAAAGATCAGTGTTACTTTTGTCTTCTTTTCATCGACTACTATATCCAGTTTTCTCACATCTATTTTTTGAACTGTTGCTAATGGGTGATCCTATGTGATATAAATTTCATAATTTTCTGTAATGGTTTGTGGTTCATGATTCTAATGTTTTTCAGCTACTTCAGTAGTATAATGTTTGCATACTCCCCAATGCAACAGTCTTGCCACATTATTATGCCTTTCAGTATGCAGTCCTTCTGTCATTAGTGTATCACAACCAGCAACCAGCTGTGCAACTGTTTCTAATTCTGTTTTACAAAACCTGTATTTGTCTGTTTCTACCACATGTTCAATGGACTTTGTAAATCAATGTGTACGTAGTCCACTGTCTTGGGCCTCCAATATTAACATTTCAGCTTTTGGTTTAAATTAACTTCACCTTAGTCATTCCAGTAGTTTTCTGTACTTGCAACTATATTTATGCATTTTCTACATTTCTTGCCTTCTCATCTGATCTTTTACCTTATATGCTTTCTTTTGGTTTTTGGCACATTCAGTTGCTGCCTGATTTGTATCTACTTCTGGTTTGATTCCATTCCTGCTTGACACAGATATGCTTCTACTAAACTAAGCAGGGAAGTGTCATCATAGAGTTATTGTCCTCATGTTTTACAGCTTTCACTATGCTTGGGTCTTGTGAGGTCAGCAGATATGTATGCAGTCCATGTAATCAGTTTCGAGGAGTACCATACCTTCTTCAGAATGGGGAATATATAGTCTTGGTATACACTGAATTTATGAATCATTTGATAAGCATGAAGCATCCTTCTTGTTTTCCTATCCAACACCTTTTGGGGCCAGTCAGTCACTGCAAAACATAAGTTAGGACAGTAAGAGCAAATTGGTTTATAGCATGGACTTTGTTCCTAGATGTCAGTGCTGTTTTCAGTATTAATTTAAGTCTTCTAAAATGTTCCTTACTAAGTTTTATTCACATTTGTTCATGTTTTATTATTGACCCTTCATCAGTTCCCAAATGTTTATCCATTCCCTCATGCTCAAATTCCTGTCCCAGGCTGATGTTTTCTTGGTGCTGCAGCTTTCCTGCTTAAAGGTTACTTTTGCACATTTTATCAAGACCAAATTGATAGGTTCATAGGTTCATACTAGGCTATCTGCCCTAGGGCATTTGTAAGCCTAGCCAGAGTGTGTTTGGCTTTCGCCACCCATTTTAAATTAATTTTGCTGTGCCCTTTTTCGAGGTTAGTATACTGTGCCTCTGTCTAACAGTGACACAGAAGTGATACCCAGGGTAAACCTACGATCTCCCAGCCACTCATCAAGATTCCTCTTGAAGAGAGTCAATGAGGGACTCTGCCTAACCTGGACTGGGATTTTATTCCAGAGTGAAGGGAGCCTCTGGGTTATGAATCTGTCCCTCCAGCATGTCCTATTTATTTCAGTGCTGAGTTTCAAGTCTCTCGAGCGCGTAGCTCGATGGGATTTGGATTTTCTGAGGTGCAGCATGTCCATTAATTCCGGGTTGGACATGGCTTTATACGTCAGGCACAGATCGCCTCTGAGCAGGCGGTATGCCACTGAGTAGAGCTGGAGTTTCTTTAACTGGGCAGCATATGGCATCTGTTTGAGCCCTTTGATTCTCTTGGTGAGGTACTTTTGGGGTCTTTCCAGTTGCTGCAGGTGTCTGGTAAGGTACATCCCAAAAGGGGCATTGTACTCAATTATGGGCCTGATGAGGGCTGAGTAAAGAGGCACAATGACCTCCCCTTATCTAGATGTGAATCCCTTCATGATTAGGTGGGCTATATAAAATGTTTTTCTAACCACTTTGGCCACGTGGTTGTCAAATGAGAGATTGCTATCAACTTGGGTCCCCAGGTCCCTAATTACTTCTTTTGTACTTAATGGATTACCACCTATGTGGTAATTTGTGGGCACTTTATTTTTGCCTAAGGGGATGACTATACACTTTTTGGCGTTTAGCTTGAGGCCATGGCTGTGGCACCAGTTGTCTGTTTCTATGAGGCCCTTTTGGAGGATGTGTGTGTCGGCTGGAGAGTCGATTATGGCGCCTAGTTTGTAGTCATCTGCGAACTTGGTCAGCCACAGTCCTTCCGTGTTGGCCTATACATTATAATACTGATATAAAAATTACATTCTTATATCATCTGAAAAAGTTTTGACCACTTACAATTGTCCTTTCAGTTCCTCATCTGATGAACAATACAGTTTTAAATCATCCACAAAAATAAGAAGATGAGAAGTCTTTACACTGTTGTTTTCTGAGAGCCAAATTGTAGCAATGATATAATCTGTTAAGTAGACAGCTTAATGGATTAAGAGCAAGACAAAAAAAGCAGTGGTAACAAAGAATCACCCTATAATATCCCCCTTTGAATTTTTATCCCTGGAATATTAATTTGTCCTTTATCATGACAACTGCATAGTGGTTTGCCACTATTTCATGGTCGCTGTAATGTAATCTATCAGTGTAAGGTGAATCTTATACATTTTTAAGCACTCTTTTATCCAAGAGTGTGGAATTCTCTCAAGTGATTTTTTTTGTAGTCATCCATGCATACTTAGATTCTTTCCTTTTTACAGTTTTCCATTATGACTTTAACAGCAAACGATCCTTTGTTCCATATGACTTCCTTTTGTTACCCATTTGTTCTATTGCTATGATTGAATTTTCTTCTGAATGACTATAAACTTTGTCAGCATCAATTCCAGTGTATAGTTTATACGTCATCGTAAGGCAAGTAATTCCAGTGTATGGTTTAGACATAATCAGAAGGCAAGTTATTGGTCTGTAGTTTTTAGGATAGCTTGCAGGTTTGCTCTAAAGTAGGAATATTGTTTTTCCTTTTGTTAACCAGGCTGGCATTTGTTCAGGATGTGGATATAGATTTTTACTCATCTTAAACTCGACTTAAATCTTCATGTAAAGTTAATAATTTTAGCCAGAAGATGGGTACTGCATCTGGGCCTGGGATTTTCCAGGTACGAGCTTTTTTTTAACTTTGTTTCAGTTTCTCTGGCCGTTATTTCATCCCATTTCATATCCTGTACATTTGAACTTCTTATTCTTTCTTTTACTACTTCTGTCCATTCAGCATCTTTGTTATGTTCCACAGGATCTGCATAGACATTTCTCCAAAATGTGTCTATTTCTTCTTTTTTGGTGTGTTTCAGTTCTTTCCTTGTTTCTCAATTCTCTGTGAAACTTTTTTTGGGTCATCAATAAATTACTTATTGTGTACTTTTCTGTATCTTCTAAGTTTTGTTGCCTCTGCTGATATTTTTAGTTTATTTTTTGCAATAGTGCACAATAGATCTTGAGCTCTTCTGATACTCTGCATTGCTTTTATCAAGTCCATCTTCCTGAGTATTTTTGTTGCTCTGTTCCCTCTTCTCTATTGTTCTAATAGTGACACTTCTTGTCTTAACTGCTTTATAGTTTTCTCTGTTCGATATTTCCATGATAGCATTTGATTTCTCCCTTTCCTTTCCCTTACTGCTCTGTATTTTTGTGGTAAGACTTAATCTGTTGTTAATTTAGCTGCACAATAATATATCCTATTTACTTCTGGTATATCGCATGAATTTCTATAAACAGTCATAATTACTGTAGATAAAGATATGTAGATATATAGTATTTAAACTGGACTGTACTACTACAGTTTTGTTAATTTTTAACTTCCTAGTATGAAAAATAAGTCTCTGTACATATTGTTCTATGTTAAATCCCTAAAGGAAGACTCAGAAGTCATTTGAAGGAGGTAGGAAAGTGCCTCTGAACTAAGAGATGTGGCAGTAGATAATAAGACACCCCACCATACCTCTCAAGTGTACGTCATTACGAGGAACGTACCTCATTTGGGGTCTTAAAAAGTTCATGTTCCTCGAAGTTCCACAATGAAAGGGTCTGCAACACATTCAGTGTTAGGAATTTTTTAAGTGAAATCCATGGTAAATAGAAATTAATCATATTGATTCATTAAAAGATCTTCTTTATAGGTAAAACCAGCATATTTTAACCATCCTATGACCTTCCTAGCTGAAGTTGTTAGTAACCCATCAGTATGTGTTCCACATTTTGCCCATTTGTTCCATATTATAAGGGTTAGTGTTCCTCATTTTGGAGATGGAAGGTTGAGAGCTATGCACCCCACCCATGTAGAAAAAGAGGCTTGACTGGGAGTGTGACCGGCTGCTGCCAGTGGTATTCAAGTGCAGTATCACTGTTGATCCTGACAGCTAAAAGCATACATGCTTATACTGTATTTGCAGTTAGAGCAGAAGTACTTAGCAGTACTATGTATAGCAGGCCACTTATTACAGTTGCAGGAAACAGTTTGTTACAGTTAGAGGAGTGAAGAAGAGCTTTTTATCTGGTCTTCAAGTTGGAGTTGAGGAAGGGTTGCCAGGGAACTGAACAGGGCACCAGATGACATAGATACTTTTCTTTCTGGAAATTGAGAAAAAGGGGGTTGATGGTGATGATACAAAATTCACTAATTATAGGGAAAAATAATGAAATGAAAGTAAAACTTAGAAAACGTAACTCTAGTAGTATAGTTGGATCAAACCTTTATTTCAGTGGGTTCAGATTTCCAAGGACCAGATGATGCCGAGGCCACCAAGCCAATAGGCAAAACAAGTGATAACAAAAAGAAAAGACTAATAATATATGCACACTTACACTTAATAATGTGTGCACTGTTAATGAGTCACCAACAAATACAGTAACACTGCTTTCCCCCAGTGCTCTGTCTGGTAATGTAATAGCTCTCAACTTCTTACCTCCAGAATCAGGGACGAACTCAGTAATACTCAGAGACAGTCAACACTTTTTTTTCATTATTAAGTATAACCACCACATTTTCTCCCCAAATTGTTATTGTTAGGAGGGATTAGTAGGGACAGAACAAAAATTTAAGGCAAAGTTGGCGAGAGTTGAGAGGTATTTTTTTTTTTTTTGTGGACTCACAGAACACACTCATGCGCACTTGCATTATCTAAGAACTTAAATATCAATGATTTTCTGCAGGAAATAAAGTCTGAAATTCAGATGTCAATTACTGCTTATTGACTGGGGTGATAACAGAGGCAATGGAACCTTTCTACACTGTACATCAAATTCAGGAGAAAGTGATTCTTGTCTTGCTATTATCTCATTAAAGGTCTTGTTTTAATTTCTTGAATGGGTATGCACATGTGGAGATGCTACCTCGAAAAACTGATAAGGAAGTCCAGAATACCATTTTAAAGTGACAGGACTCCAGTACTGTACAGTAGGATAGATTACACTTTTATTTTTCATATGTGTGTGGGCCAGTGTTTTTCTTCTTCTGGGGCCATATCTGGCCTATAACCCAGCAGTTTGAGACCCTTGCATTATGTCAATTCACGTTACGTAGTTCAAACTAAGCTAGCAGTACTACTGTTTAGAGTATTTTCATCCTTTAAACAAACCTGAGTAAATTAATTAGACATCATCGGAAAATAAATTCTTGTACACATTGTACTGTGCAAAGTCTCCAAAGCTTGGTTCAAAAGTCATTCTCTACTGTAAATAATATAAGCACTTATCACCAGAACAGTAGTAAAGGGTAACCCCTTTTCAGATATAATTTTCTAAGAAATGCAGTTTATACATAGGGTTAATATTTCAGCATATTTAGTCAAGCTAAGCAGTAACACTTTTGGTGTGGTTACCTTTCTCTGTATGGTTACCTTTCTCTGTATGGTGTAACATTAGATCTGATGTTGTCAGTTTTCATTCTGTCCTCAAGTGATGGTTTCAGATCCAGTCCCTCGGCTCCAGTTCGGCCATTGCTAAAGCTCGTGGCAACCAGAAACTCTCAAGCTTCTCCCTTACCCGCAATGCACCAACCCCAATTACCTCAGATCTCATTTGCTGCTTCAAGCAAAAGATGTGTTCTTCCATCACTCTTGAGTGTACAGCAGATAAGTTTCATCTTTTCTTCAAACTTTGTTAAAAAACTTTTATATCTTGTCCCTTACCATTCATTTTTAAATTCTTAGTAGTTTCTTACATTATCTTATACTATCTTCTGTCATCTACATCCAAGTGACACCTCCAATTGCATCTGCAGTTAATACCTATCGACGCCTGTAGGTGTCAAATGTTGCTTGTTCACATTTGCATCAATAATTCTAAAACCGTGCTATGTACAAGGTTTTAAAGTATTTCATCTTAAAGCTTACACAGAGGAAAACTCAATTGCATTAATATTTGACATATGTCTAGTGCAGGTGAATAGATATTAACTGTTGTTTTTATGATATTAATGTATATAGATATCATTTTCAAATTTTTTCTGAATATCTCAACAACCAAGTAACACAAACATAACTCCTTTGCCTCATATGAAAACTGTCAGCTACATGAATAAAATGTGGCTGACAGTATGTGTGTAACTTGAGTGGTTAAAATATTGTAAGCTGTTTACAAAATATTACAAATGTAATAGTTGCTGTGTTTACTGTGACTTATAAAATTCAGAAAAGATCTAGAACCTAAAGAATACTACCACTATAAAATAGTTTGTGCTGAACAGTTTGCCATTTACAGTTCCTTCATAACCTATATGGGTCCAGAGATATGAACATTTGTTTGAAATGTGAGGATATAATTTGATTCTGTCAAAAGGTTTAGGATCTGCCCATTGGAAGTTACAGTGCAAAGTTCCTGAGCTTCATTGGAGTGAATGAGTTAAGCGCATTTTTCTGTACCTCTTACATACTATTGTTAGTATTTTTCTTCCTTCTACGACACTGTTGTAGTTCCTAGTTTTACCATCGTTGGTATTTTCCTCTGTCCTTTTCGTTTATCCCTCTTTAAAAAAATCTGCTATCTATCCTATTACATTGTTTTTTCTTAACTATGTTAGAAAACCTGTCAGGATTTATAAAACGTGTAAAGTGTAGGCACAAGCTGCCTCTATCTGATGCCCATACTTTATGCATTTATTGTTTAGTCCCTCTCCTTCTGCAAGAAGATTGCTGTATATGTCATGGTTGTAACTCTTGTGCGTTAGTAGAGCGGAAAAATAAATTGATTCGTAAACGTCTTCTTCCTTCATCCTTTGGAGAGGCTATATCATAGGGTTCTACATCCACTGTCAAAACCCACCAAAGTAAAAAAATCCTCTTCTCCAAAGCCATCTTCCTCCTCCTCAACTTCGGACTCCTCGAGAAAGAGGCCTCATAAGAATCTGATCTCAGCCCAGACCCAAAAAAGGCTGAAGTCCCTGAATCTGAAAAAGAAACATTATCGGATCCGACACTTCCTAAGTTGGATCTGATGGAGTCAAAGCTATCGGATCCGACTTTGTCTGATCCAGGTCAACCTGCAAAATTACTGCCTGGGACAAGGTACTCCCCTTCTGTGGATCCGATTCCTGACAGGGTACTTTCCCTGTTTTTAAAAAGACCCAGGTTACCATCCATTTACTGCACTTGTTCTTCCAGAAGCCTCACGAAAGAAAATGTGGAAAGACTGGTGAAGAAGATTCTCTTGGTGCAGAACCAGATTGGTGTTCCTTCGGCTCCTACCCCTCAGGGACAGTAGATCCATACATCTGCTTCTCCCCCATTACAGATTTGTCCTCTGACTCTTGTAGCTTCAGAGTTTTGGATCCAAGTTGTATGGATCCATCTGGCTTGGGTCCAAGTCATATAGATCCATCTGGCTCAGATCTGAGGATAACTGTGTCCTCGGATCTGAGATCTTCTCTGAGGCCTCCGATTCCATCAGATCTGGAGAGGACCAGGAGCCATAGTCTGCCTGTCGAATCCGAGGTTTTGCATTCAACTCCAAAGCTTTCGGAGCCATCTCTAAACCTGGGAGCCCTGGCACTGGATAGCTAGGCTCTGGCTTCCTCCTCAGGAGTTTTCCCTTGGAGCAAGGGAGACCTACGATTCAGAAGCTTGTATTCTTGGATCTGATGGTCTCTCTCTCTCTCTCTCTCTCTCTCCAAGCTGCTCTGCCTTCTAGGCTGCAAGGAAAGTATTTTCTGCCTTTATAGTTCAGATGGATCTTCCCCTCGGATCCTAAGACCCCTGCCATGATGCCTCAGCACTCAGTGCTTCACCATCACCTTCCATAAGGACAGCCAGTGTCAAAACCCCAGGCTGCCACTCAGGGAATTGTACTCTCCTGTTCTGAAACCTCCCCAGAACACCCCACAGAGGAGGCCCCTAAGAAGAGGGCGTGTAAGAAGAAACACTTAGATTCCCTGGAGGAGTCCATCACTGAAGACACAGATTTCAATGAACGTGAAGAGTCCCTGTGATCACCTCCTGAAGATGTCTCCTTTGGAGACATCCTAGAAATCCTTATGCAGAAAGGTGATTGGACATCCACCAGCCCTACGTCTGAGGAATCTGTTCTCCTGGAGGCTTTTGGTACTGGACTCTCTACCTCCTGGGTGACCCCGCCCACTGATAACCTCATGGATTTGATCTGATGGCAGGCGTGGAAGGATCCTGACACTATAGAACCCATTCTTCCCAAACCATATAGGATAATGGCACTACCAGCAGATAGACAGTTGTGGGGGAAGGGAGTTCCTGTTGATGCCATGGTTGTTGCGGCAGCCACCAAGATGGAACTAGCTGAGGAAAGTTTCACTGTCCATCACCCCAACAGGGAGTCGCAGGCGATGGACAGATTTGGAAAATGTGTCTATGCTTCAGTAACTTTCACCTTGAGGTCTCTTAATTATTTGACGCACTTTACTAGGCTTCAGAGGAATTTGATCAAGGATTTATCAAATACCCCCTTGGGTGCAGTTTCTGATGAAATTCAGGCATCGGTTGCTTCTCAAGTGATGACCCTAAGGTCCATATCTAATTCATTCATGAGGTCAGTTTTACATGTAGTGGAAGGAACCTCAATGGCAGTGGGTTCAGGCATTTCCATAAAGACCTAAACATCACATCTGTAAGTTTGCGGAGCCTTTCAAGTCTTCCTTGATCAGTGCTTCCTTTGACAGATTGTCTTTGTTTGGCCCCAAGGTAAAAAAAAACTCTGCCCAGGTGTAAAAAGGATGAAAAGACCCTGTCTGCCCCAGGTGTGAGTAAAACCTTTTGCAGGATTCAGCAAGGTGGTAGAAAAATGTGGTTCAAGAAGTCTCAGGGCCCTTCTCAAGAGATACATGGAGGGGGTTCCCCCAGAAGCAGAGGAGGAAACTTGAATGGTCAAAGACACCCCCATGGCAGAGGAGGCATGCAGAACCAGGGTTTCAGAGAATATTTCTTTCACAAACCCTACCAGTGCTCCCCAATTGTCCACTTCTGGAGACAATCGCGGGATATTTATCCCTGCTCCAGAAAGCCTGACTAGATATAACAAAAATACTAGGGTGCAGAGGATCATTTCCAGAGGATATGTTATATGTGTTTCCCTTTCTCCTGCAGTCTTAAAGAAAATCCTTGATGTTCCACCCAGTCAGTGGAAACAAGCATCAATTGAAATACAAAAGCTGCTAGAAAAAAGAATCATCCAAGAGGTCGCACCAGACCAGATAGAATTTGTAACTTATCCAAAGTTCTTTTTAGTGCCAAAGAAAACGGGGGACTGGAAACCAATGCAGGATCTCTCCAAACAAAACAAATCAGTTCAAAGAACCAAGTTTTAGATGGTCATGATTCAGTCCCTTCTCCCATTTCTGGGCAAGGATGACTGGATATGCTGTATAGATCTTCAGGGTGCATACCATCACTTAAAAGATGAACAGATGGTCCAGAAGGTACTTACGCTTCCAGCTGGGAACCAGTCATTATTAATTCAAAGTACTGCCCTTTGGACTCATCACAACTCCCAAGGTGTTTACCAAGTGCAGTATTAGCAGCTCACCTCAGACTGTAAGGATGCTGAGTGTTTCCATATCTAGACAACTGGTTCATTACCGCTGTGACCAGGCATGAGCTCATATGTGCAAGAGACCAGATTCTCCAGACTTGCTGTCATCTGGAGATTACCTTAAACTATGACAAATCTCATCTATAACCAGCTCAGACTTTAGAGCCATTCTCAATACAAAGGCAGCCATTGCTTCCCTTCCATTACTAATAGGTTCATAGGCTCATACTAGGCTATCTGCCCTGGGGCAATCACAAGCCTAGCCCGATTCTGTATGGCTTACGCCACCCATTGATTTGAGTATACTGTGCCCTTTTTAAGGTTTAGTTTACTGTGCCTCTGTCTAATAGTGACACGGGAGTAATCCCTGGGACAAACCTACGATCCCCCATCCACCTATTGAGATTCTTCTTGAAGAGATTCAGTGAGGTGCTCTGCCTCACATGAACTAGAATTCTATTCCAGAGCGAAGGGAGCCTCTGGGTTATGAACCTGTCCCTCCAGCAAGTTCTATTTATTTCTGTGCTGAGGTTCAAGTCCCTCGAGCGTGTGGCTCTAAGGGATTTAGATTTACTGAGGTGGAGCATGTCCATTAATTCTGGATTTGACATAGCTTTGTATGTCAGGCATAGATCGCCTCGAAGTAGGCGGTATGCAACTGAGTAGAGCTGGTGTTTTTTTAACCGAGCAGCATATGGCATCTGTTTGAGACCCTTGATCCTCTTGGTGAGATACTTTTGGGGTCTTTCTCATTGCTGCAGGTGTCGGGTAAGGTACATCCCAAAAGGGGCATTGTATTCTATGATGGGCCTGATGAGGGATGAATAAAGGGGCACGATTTCCTCTCTTGATCTAGATGTGAAACCCTTTGTGATAAGGTGGGCTATGTAGAAGGTCTTTCTAACCACTTTGGCAATGTGGTTTTCAAAGGAGAGATTGCTATCAACTTGGGTCCCCAGGTCCCTAATAACTTTCTCTGTACTTAATGGGTTTCCGCCTGTGTGGTAATTTGTGGGCACATTGTTTTTGCCAAAGGGTATGACTATACATTTTTTGGCATTTAGCTTTAAACCATGGTGCTGGCACCAGTTATCTGTCTCTGTGAGACCTTTTTGAAGGATGTTTGTGTCAGCTGGAGAGTCGATTATGGCACCCAGTTTGCAGTCGTCTGCGAACTTGGTGAGCCATAGTCCTCCCACGCTTGCCTGTACCTCGGAAAAGTATATACCGAACAAGAGTGGTCCCAGGACAGAACCCTGTGGGACGCCACTTGTGACCGGTTTTGAGTCTGACATGGCTCCAGCAACTCTCACTCTGGGGGTTCTGTCTTTGGGCCGGTTTGCACCCATCTTGTGACATAGGGGTTTATATTTAAGCTGGATAGCTTATCTATGATGCCCGAGTGGGGTATTGTGTCAAATGCCTTTGCAAGGTCCAGATAGGCTGTGTGGACTACCTTCCCTTCATCTATGGCTTTGGTGACTGTTTCAAAGAAGTCAACCAGGTTCAAAAGGCAGTATCTGCCCTTGACAAAGCCGAACTGGGTAGGATCTAGTGTCTGTAGGTCCCCAATGTCTTTGTTTATGAGCTCCATGATGATCCTCTCCATAGCCTTGCTGACTAAGCTAGTCAGGCTTATGGGGCGATAGTTTCCAGGGTCCGTAGAGGCTCCACCTTTGTGGAGTGGGACCACTTTTGCTGTACGCCATTCTGTGGGCACATATCCTGTAGTGAGGCTGAGATTGTATAGCTGTTTTATTTGAGGGATAAGTTCCTCTTGGAGTTCATGTAGGATGCAACCTGGGACGCCATCTGGTCCCATGGAAGCAGTGTTTTTTGCTTTGGAGAGGGCAGCCTTCACCTGAGCATCAGAGATGTGTGGGAGGCAGCCCTCTGCCGGGATAGATACTTGCTCTTTTTGGGGAGGGGGGGTTGCACTGAACCTGTCTGCCAGGATATTGGCGATGTCTGTGGGTTCAGTGTATTTTTGTCGCTTAGAATCAACTCAGAACAAGTCTGGGAGTTGCATCCCAGGTTCCTAACATAACTGAAAAAAGCCTTATGATTGTCTTTGGTGTCCTGTGCAGTTTTTCTCTCGAAGCTGGCCTTGGAGGATTTAATGAGGGATCGTAATTTTTTGCTAGTACTGATCAGAGATGCCTTCCCTATTAGGGATTTTGCTCTATCATGTAGTAGCTTCCTCCTTCTGTTGTACAGTTTATTTATGGCAGGGGTCCACCAGACTGGGCGCCTGCCTTTGGATGATTGGGTCTTGGTTTTGTTTGGGATATCATGATCCATGCATTCCTGGAGATGTCCGTAGAATGCGTTTATATAGGATTCTGCAGTTTGGGCCGTAGTTTCCACTGGCCCTGGGGCCTTGAAGGATTCCACTTCAGTTTTGAGAAGTGAGAAGTTCGCTTTTGAGAAGTTTTTCACTGTGGTTTTCTGGGCTGGGGGTGGGGTCGGGATGTGGACATCCAGTGAAATTAATTTATGGTCTGATCTTACCAATGAGGGATATACTTCTGGTGTGGAGCATAGAGTCCCCATGTTGGTAATGATCAGGTCTAGTATGTTGTCCCCTCTTGTGGGAGTGGTGACTAGTTGTTCCATAGCATTTGAGTGTATAATTTCCAGGAACCTTTGGGCTAAGGTGCTGGGGCTTGAGTAGTGCTCCCAGTCAATGTTTGGTTAGTTGAAGTCGCCCAATATAATGGTGTTCGGGGAGATCTTCATGTTCTCCAATGTTTTCAGGAAAGCCGAGGGGGATTCCTGACTTTGAGAGGGTGGCCTGTAGGATGCTATAAACTGAAAAGCAGTCTTGCCCACTGTTAGTTGAACATGGATGGTCTCCGATACTTCGTATAATGCCACGGTGTGGATATCCTTGATAAATATGGAAACTCCCCCTCCTTTTGTGGTTCGGTCTGGGTTTTGGGGCCGAAATGTATGATATGAGGTATAGCCTGGTAGTGCTGGGGTGCTCTCTGGAGCCTTGAACCAGGTTTTTGTCACTGCACAGATATCAATGTTCTCCATACTGAGGAGAGCTTCGAGTGCGTGCATCTTGAGGTTAAGACTTCTGGCGTTAAGCAGCATTACCCTTAGTTTCTTGTTCCTTGTGCTGTCTATGGGGGTGGGTTTGACTTTTGAGCCTTGCCTAAAAAAGGCACTATGGGGGTGGCAAGAGCCTTTGCCAATACTCGAAAGCCCAGTGGTGACAGGTGCAAGCCGTCCCTAGCGAAGCAACATGGCTTGTCGGGCATGTCATCCCAGGCTGACAGTCACTGGATCCCCTTTGAATGACACCAAACTTTTAGCCAATTGTTAAAATCGATCATTTTGTCTTTGTACTGTGGCATCATTCTAGGTGAGGGTAAGATGCTGCTCAAGGTCAGGGTCATACCAGCCTGGGCTAAATGATCAGAGAGCTCCTCTATGTCTCTTTTCATGTAGTCCAGGGAGGTACGTCTCAGGTCATTCACACCAGCATGTACAATGACTGAGTCATATTTGTATTTGCTTTGGAGTGACCTGAGTGCTTGCATTATGTGGCGGATCCTAGCACCTGACCGGCAGCTCACCGTGACCTTCTCTTTATTCAGCCTGGTGAGCGGGACGTCAGTGTGTCTGACAATAGAGTCACCTATTACAAGAGTATCAGGTGTGTTATTCAGCCTTAAGGGCTGTGGCTGCTTGGCACACTGACTTTGTGGGCTATGTGTTGTGCGTGTTTTGTTTTGAGGTAGCGTTTGCTTGGATGTCTGCTTTGGAGGTCTCTGTTGCTTAGGTAGATTTTTATTTAGAGCCTCTGAGTATGTTTTTGTGTATTTATGTGTTTGGTTCGCTGATGTGGTGGGGCTATGTGATACTGGAATTGTGTTGTGTGAGGTTACCTTCTCCTCCTGACTGGTTACACCAGTTTTGAGATGAGAGAGCTCAGGCTCCAGTTTGGCTAAATAGTTGCATCTCTCACATATATTTGAACCTGTTTGGAGGAGGAGAGGGTTGTCCGTGTACATGGGACAGTTGTAACATTGCCTCAAAATTCCCAGATTCACCAGCTGGACTGGAGAGAAAACCATTGACTGACCTTTGGACATGCTAGAGTAATATAGGGAAACTGAATTTAAGACGGACCAATAGAGGACAGGGTAATCATAGAGAGTATAAGAGTAGGTAGTGCTTATGGTTTAATAGTGCTAACTTGTAGGATTTCTTAATTGGACCATTGAAGGGCCTTAGAATGAGAATATGGTGTTTAAATTGAGAGATAGAGCAGTTCTAAGGGAAAAAGTGAAGAGCAGACTTTGTGGAGCCAGGAATAGTTTAAACCCAATTAGGCGGCACTGCCCGCTGTTGCGCTATGCACAAAAACGCTCAAAAGAGGGTTTTAAGAGAGGAAGATGAAGGAGTTTGGAAATGACCCAAAATGGCCAATAAAACTACAGTTTCAAGTCAGTAACCACTCCCAGAGGGGCAGGCAGGCTGCTCAATGTTTCTCACTGCCACTAATCAACAGAGAGACCTCCCTTTAGCCCAAGCAAAAAATGGCCTCCAAGAAACTTACAAACAGTTCAAGAACAGCAAGCCTGTAACTGAACTTTTTTAAATCTCAGAAAAGTGGGAAAAAGCAAGATTTTTTTTTTTTTGTTTTTTTCAGAGATAGCAGAGGTTCACAAGTATCAACAAGTTATAACAGTGCAGTAAATGACCCCACACAAGAGTGCTAGGCCAAAGACAGATAACATGCAAGTTTTGAGAAAAAAACGATTTTAAAAATAAGTGCAAACAGGAAATTCAGTAAACAGCTCTAGGTTGTGCTCTAAATACAGTTACTAATGCAGAAATCAAGTTTAACAAGCCAGAAAATGCTCAAAATAGGCAGCTATGCAGAAAAACTTAGCAAATAAACAGAGGAAAAATACTTAAAATTTCAAAAGTGGCTCCTAATAGTTCAGACCATAAGATTTCAAGTCAAAAAGATAACATGCAGCACTTCAGTTTCAGCCCAACTGGTCCTTCAGGCTCTGAGATCAATGGCGGCAGCAATAACCTTAGTACCACCCACTAGGTTTTACATGAGAATTGTATAATGGCTGTTAGCTACTCAATGGTCGATTCTTTATCAACCAATGTCTTACAAGATAAGAATTGCTCACATCTGCAAGAGAGATCTAAAATGGTGGATTCATTCAGACCAGATTCTACAAGGTCCGCTATTCATTCCTCCTCAGCCCAAAAACCATAGTGACCATGGATGCTTCCCAGCTAGGGTGGGCGTCATTATCTGAGGAAGACGGTGCAAGGCACCTGGTCCCCCCAGAGAGGCCAGTTTGCATGTAAATGTCTTGGAGATGAGAGCAGTTCTGTTAGTGTTGCAGGCATTTCAGAATGCTCTCCCTTTGTGGACAGTTGCAATACAGTCGGACAATATGCCAATTGTCAGGTACAGCAACAAAGAGGGAGGAGCCAATTCCTACCCATTGTGTTGAGAAGCTCTCAGAGGGTGGCAGTGGGTGATCTCTTCCAACTGCTTTCTTTTAACAATGCACATTCCAGGGAAGTCCAGCATGATAGCAGACAAACTGAGCAGGTGGATTCTTCTACCTCATGATTGGTCCCCTCAACAAAAAGATTGCGAAAACAGTCTTCCTGCAATGGGGCCAGCCTTGCTGTGATCTGTTTGCATCCCCCCGCCCGAACAACAAATGCAGCAGCTACTTTGCCCTAATCCCCCCACAGGGAGAATCCCCGAGGTATGCTCTGCTTCACAAATGGCCCCCCGGTCTCCTTTATGGGTATCCTCCCACTGCATTAATACCCAGATTTCTTCAGAAAGCTGCAAGGTCGAAGAGCAAGGTCATCTTCATTGCCCCTTATTGGCCTCAACAAATTAGGTTTCCCTTCCTTTTGCCTCACCTGCTTTAATCACCTTGGTTTCTGGATCCAATTCCAAACCTCCTGTCTCACCCAACAGGCATGATACATCCAGACATAGTGAATCTCAGGCTGACTGCCTGGTTCCTCCAGTTCCATTAATACCCAGACAACCTATGCTCTTTTCTCCTGTCCATCATACTCTTTTGTCCTCCCATAAACCTTCCACCAGAAAACTATGTTCCAGCAAATGAAGAGATTTTCTTTGTGACTCAAAACCGTGATATTGACCCCTTTTCAGCCTCCATTCACAATATCTTGGATATTTTGGTGCATCTTTTTGAAGAAGGAGCTAGTTCTTCTACTGTTAAAGTGCAATTAGCAGTGATTTCAAAACTTTTACTTTGGAACAAACTGTTTTCGGTAACATCCCATATGTTAAGCATAGCTTTTTTGTAAGGCACTCTACTTTTAAGGTCACCCTTTAAAGATCCCCCCTTGGGACCTAAATCTTGTGCTGCAGTCTCTTACACAGTCTGTCTTTGAACATGCAAACTCAAGTATCTTTCATGGAAGACAGTTTTCTTAGTGACCATTATCTGGGCCAGAAGAATTTCTGATAACCAAGCATTGTGTTCAAAACCCCAAGACTTGATTTTCCATAAAGCTAGAGTTACCCTACGTACTAACACATCATTTCGTCCAAAGGTGGTGTCAGAATCCAATATAAATCAATCAATTAATTTGCCAGTATTCTTTTCTAAATTTCTAACAAAGGCGAATACGTATTACATGTGCTGGATATACATAGACAGTTGTGTTTTTACTTACATAGTACAAGAAATATCAGAAATTCTGATCAGTTGTTTATATCATATGTGAAACCAACATTGAATAAAACAGTTACCAAAGTTACTTTATCGGGATGGATAACAAATTGCAATTCCTTTGAATATAATAAATTGGGTGTTATTCTGACAAAACCTGTTCTAGCTCATTCCAACAGATCCATGGCAACTTTTTCAGTTTTTCAATCCAGTGTGTCCATGGATAATATTTGTGCAGCAGCTACATTCCCCACACCTGAATTACTCATTACAAATTAGATCTGGTCTGCAGAGGAAGGACATATTTTGGTTCTATGGTGCTCAGGACTATCCTTCCTTGAGTCTGCCCTGGAAATTAGGTAGCTGGGGACTCTGTCCCATCAGTTGAGGACAGAATGAAAATTGACATCATCAGATAAAGAAGTTATGTATTCACCATATCGTTCCATCTGTGTTGTCCATTTTCATTTTTCCTGAACTCCCCACCCACCAACCCCCATCCTGAAGGCTTCTAGAAGAATGAGTGCTTAGTGGACCTGTGTGTCCTCATGTTTTTTTTTTATATATGCTCCAGATATAGCTTCTCCTTTCCATCTTTTACTTTTTACTAAGGCAGCAAACAAGATCTGAGGTAATTCGGATTGGTGCATTGTGGGTAAGGGAGAAGCTTGAGAGTTTTTGGTTGCTACTAGCTTTAGCAACAACTGATTTGGATTCAAGAGATCGGATCTGTACCCATCAGCTGAGGAAGAATGAAAAAGGACAACACAGATGAAACGTTATGGTGAGTACTTAACTTCTTTGTATTAGCAGACAAGATAAAATGCCCACTCAAACCATTGTGTTTAATGTATGTATACATTTTTGTTAATTGTGGTTAACATAGCTAAAACAAAACTTGTAGCATTATAACTTGAGTACCATGTCTACACATGTATAACATTTTATTAATGAAAGAACCTGCCAACAAACAGTTTGTAAGTTGCTTTTTACCTAATATTTTAGCCCTTGTGATTATTTGTTAGCTAAGACTTTCAATATCTTGTCTTTAGAAATCACACTGCTATTAAATGTCAGTTCATGCAATCATGTAGAGCTTTGCAGTCTATTGAGCCATCTTGTACCTGGGATTGTAAAGATGTACAAACACATATTTTTTATTAAATATGATCTGTCTTCCTATACATCATATCTTTCTCATTTAGTATCAGTACCATAATTAGTCATATGAATAATGTTTTTGTTTTCGTTTTTCCACTGAGTTCATCCAGATTATTAAACATCAGCACAATTCCAAGATACGTTCAAAGTACCAGAGGAGTGACAGTCTAAATTTCATTCTCTCCACTTTTACACTCTTGCATTGCATCTGTAGAATGCAAACAATTCCTCATTGTCACCTCTGAATAATCAAGTTCCACAACTATGATGATTGACCTTATTTTCCCCATATTTAACATTCAAATCTAGTAGTGACAAATATTTTACCAGTGATATTTCCATGGAGTCGTTCACATAGCCTAACCATTCTACCATCTTGTTTCTCACATGTTCCAATCATTTTTGTATTTATCTTCTAAAGCTCTGTGCAGTCTTAAATTTTGTTTTCTTGTCTTTTTCTCCATTCCGTTTAAATGTTGCCCCATCTACTGCAGCTGTTTTACTGTGTCAGCTGCCTTATCACAAATCTCACAGATTTGCTGTTTAGCTAGTTAAGTGGCATCCCAATGGTTACGCATATACTCTGATTCATAATTTGTGACCAATCCTAATGAAATATATGAATCTATATTACCTTGCTGAAACACAAAACATCGAGTATATAGTAGTAAAACTAAACTGTTCGAATATGAAGTAATTGAACAATCCAAAAATTAAAAAGCAGAAGTCATTTTTTTGGCAGGGGCACATCCCCCCCATACCCCAACTATATATATATATATATATATATATATATATATATTTATATTTATATATATATATATATATATATATATATATATATATATATATACATACGCACACATATATACATACGCACACATATATACATACTCACACATATATACATACACACACACGCACACACACACATATACACACATATATATATATATATATATAGATATATATATATAGATATATATATATATATATATATATATATATATAGACACACACACACATATGCATTAGCTCCAAGATCACACTACAGTGATGAAAAGACAAATTCCCAATCCCCTTTGTACCTTGATTTCATACATAAAAATTATGTCAATTTGCAGATGTTTTTCGTGTTTCACAGTTGCAGTCATTAAATTTGGGTTATCCTGCTGGCAGGTTGCTCTCAGTCGGCCTGAATTCCAAAGTCTTGGGTCCTGCGTCGGTTGCTGTCACCTCTTCCCTGACTTCAGTTCGTCAGGGGTATAAAAGATGCAGCTGACGCCATTTTATTCAGTCTTTCTTGCCGCGCGGTGCCCGAAGCAGAAGCAGTTCGCAAGTGCCGGTCGGCCGACTCCTGAGATTTTCATGCTCAAGTTTCAGATCCGAAGTCTTCATTAAAAGCTAAGTACCCCGTTAGGGAAACATTTTTCTTGCTCCAGACCGATGTCAGAAAAAGTTAATAATTGTATTTCTTGTGGGAAGCAAATACCTCATAAGGACTTTCATTCTTACTGTATTCCTTGACTAGGCCCTGACCACAACGTTGCTAGTTGTCGGTTTTGTGCTAGATTTAACCAACGCACTATTAAGCATTGGTACGATTTTGCATTAAGCTATTTTGGGCGAAAATTTAATTATACAATGTCGTCGGATAGCCATCCGACTACCGGAGTTCACAAAAAACGCAAAGAAAAAGAAAAAGACAGGCAACCAAGGTCCAAAACCGATGACGAAGCTTCTCCTAAGCAATTCGCTGGTTCGCCGGCTCTCAGTGAGGCGCTTTCGCAGCCCCTGATGCCCGCTACTTTAGAGTCGCAGGCTGCTACTGACTCCCACGTGGAGTCGGCCAGGCCGCCGGAAACTCAAGGTATTGGAGCCTCGGAGATTATTCCCTCAGATGGGTCTTGAGCCGCTGAGCAGGCATCGGCTTCTGAGGGTGTATTCAGACCTAAACAATTATTTATTAAACTGACTTCAAAGACAAAAACTAAAACACCTTTAAAGGCAAAGAAACAAGTTCACCAGCCACAAGGACAGGCCTCCATGCCCAAAAAACAGATGCTCAAAATGGCCGAAGACTTAATTACCTTGATCAGGGGTTCTCATCTCCCTCCTGATAAGAGGCCTAGGCAAGAGACAGACTATGAATCTTCAGATCAGGTTTCCATTTCTTCTGATTCCTCTTCTGATGAGGAATATTCTCTTCCCCCCAAGTCGTAGCTCTCATGGACATGAAGGCTATTCAACAAGTGCCATAGCAAGAGCAGGGACAAGGATTATACTCAAGACTGTTCTTGATACCCAGAAAGGACAAAGCATAGAGACCAATACTGGACCTATCTATTCTAAACACTTTTCCTGGATATGCCAAAATTCAAGATGTTGACCTTACAGCAGCTTCTGCCCATGCTGGGCAGCATGGCTTGGCTCGTGACTTTAGACCTAAAAGAGGCATACCTGCATGTCCCACTCAGACAATCATGCAGAAGATACCTCAGATTCAAGGCTGGCTCAAAGCATTACCAATTCTCTGCACTGCCCTTTGGCTTATCTACTGTGCCCAGGGTCTTCACAAAGTGCCTAGCACCAGTAATTGCTTACTGCAGACAAAGAGGAATACAAATATATCCATACTTGGACGACTGCCTCATCCAAGCAGAGAACAAGGACATTCTACTACAGCATCTGACGTTTGTTATAAGACTTTTAACATTTATTTTTATTTAACATTTGTTGACCGGGAAAGTCCGACTAGGTTCCACAGAGCCTGTTTTCAGCGGACGCCTAGGGTACACAGTCAACAAAAAGAAATCAAAACTAGTACCCTCTCAAGAGATAATATTCCTGGGTGCAAGCCTAAATACAACTGCCCAGATGGCTTATCTCACTCCAGACAAACAAAGACAATTGACTACCTATTTCAAGGAAGTGGCAACAAAGGCCCAGTTATCTGCAAGAAAACTTCTGCAGGCTTTGGGCTTCATGGCATCCTGCATCTTACTAATTCCATATGCAAGACTGCATATGAGGAAAATTCAATGGTACCTAAAAAGTGTCTGGAGACAACATTGCCACAGTCTGGAAACAATGATTATTCTAATTCTCTGCCTGCAACAGGAGTTTCGATGGTGGGCAAAGGCTTGTCACCAAAACACCGGACAGCCATTCTCACTACCCCCAGCCAGGCAGAGCCTAACGATGGATGCATCAGATTATGCCTGGGGGGCACACATGGCAGGAAGATTCATTCAGGGCACCTGGGCCACAAACCAAAAGCATCTACATATCAGTCAAAAAGAGATGCTAGCTGTTCAAAATGCCCTGACAGCCTTCAAGGACCTACTTCATCCGGGACAACTACTGATAAAGACAGACAACACCATGGTCATGTGGTACATAAACAAGCAGGGGGGCACTCATTCTTATCCCCTGTGCAGACTAGCCATGGCTTTATGGGACACAGCATTGACTTACCAAGTTCATCTGCAGACACAGTTCCTGCCAGGAAAGGAAAATACTCTGGCAGACGAACTAAGCAGAAACTTCATGGATCCCTGCGAGTGGCACCTTGATCCACAAGTCTTCAGCATGATAACAAAGAAATGGGGACGCCCGGACATAGATCTATTTGCCTCCCCTCAAAACAATCAACTAAAAAGATTCTGCACAAGTACTTATCACAGACAAGCTTGGAAAGTGGACGCCTTATCTTTCAACTGGACAAGGTACTCCTAAAGGTCAGGCAGGAGAAACCAAAAATGATTCTGATTGCCCCAGACTGGCATCCAATCTTAAGGAACTTGTCCCAGTGCCCAGCCTGGACCTTACCTCAAATACCTTATCTACTGTCCCAGCAAAACAATCAGATTCTGCACAGACAACTCAGGACCCTAAACCTGGCAGCATGGCAGATAATGTAGCCATACAAACCACACCTCTCAGTAAAGCTGTGATGGATGTCATTTTAGAAGCCAGAAAGCCTAGTACTAGAAAATCCTATGCTGGGAAATGGAAGAGATTTTGCGCTTGGAACCAAGCTCAAGGAACTGATACAGCTGTCCCAAATATTCCTCAGATTTTGCAATACTTAACTGAGATGCTGGACAAAGGCCTATCTTTTTCATCAATTAAAATCCATGCCTCTGCCATTTCGGCTCATTACAATACAGAGCCACCACTCTTTTCTCATCCTTTATTAAGGCAATACCTCAGAGGAGCCAAAAACATAAGGCCTCCAAAGAGAACGCCAATACCTGCATGGGACCTCAATTATGTCTTGGAAAAACTAACCTTACCTCCTTTTGAGCCAGCTGCTACTGCAGATATAAAGTTCTTATCTTGGAAAACAGCTCTGCTCCTAGCAATAACTTCTGCAAGAAGAGTTTCAGAGCTACAGGCTCTCATGGTTGTGAAACCCTTTATCATTTTTTATCCAGACAGGGTCTCTCACTACATTTATGCCTAAGGTGGTATCCAGTGTAGCCCTTAACCAAAACAATTCATTTGCCAACTTTTTATCCAAATCCACAGAGCAAGGGGGAGAAAATTCTGCATTCTTTGGACGTACACAGACAGCTTAGATTTTACTTGGACAAAACTAAAGTTTTCAAAAAGACAGAACAATTACTAGTGGCATATGCCACAGCATCAAAAGGAAAGGCTATCTCCAAGAAGACTACTTCAAAGTGGATAGGTCACTGCATTAATTTCTGCTACTCACATCATGGCAAACCAGTGCCTAAGGGCATTAGGCCACATTCAGCCAGAGCTGTAGCCACTTCTGCTGCCTTTCTCAGGGGAGTACCAACCAAAGACATTTTAGAGGCTGCTACTTGGAGTTCAGTGCATACCTTTACAAAACATTACAATCTGCCTCTTTACTCTAAATCCAGGGCAGGCTTTGCCACTGCAGTTCTGCAGGGCCTCATAGCCACTCCTAATGCTGTCTAGCTCCAGCCCCCCAACCATAGCTTTGGGACTCAACCCAAATGTAATGACTGCAACAGTGAAACACGAAGAACATAGTACATTTGTGTACACTTACCATAAATGTAGATGTTCGAGTGTATTCACTGTTGCAGTCCAGGTTACCCACCCGCCATCCCTTTTATTTTTGCTGGAACTTATCTTTACTTCTCTAATCTATACGACCTTGGTGGTGTATTTGCTTATAGATGAAGGTAAAGCCTATTTTGGTGCATGTATGTTTTATTTTCATAATTTTTAGCTTGCCCTTTTGGGGGCACCTGACATCTGGGGCAAGAAAAACTGAATAAAATGGCGTCGGCTGCATCTTTTATAGGAGACAGCAACCGACGCAGGACCCAAGACTTTGGAATACAGGCCGACTGAGGGCAACCTGCCAGCAGGATAATCCAAATGTAATGACTGCAACGGTGAATACACTCGAACATCTACATTTATGGTAAGTGTATACAACTGTACTTTTTTGCATGTTTGATCACTTTTGCTGGTCGTGGTCTTTTCACCATTAAAACAACTGCATGGCACTGTGTCTGTGTGTAGATATATATATATATATATATATATATATATATATATATATATATATATATATATATATATATATAGGTTCATAGGTAGGTACTAGGCTATCGGCCCAAGGGCCTAAGTAAGCCTAGCCAACAAAGTTCCCTGACTTACGCCAACCCAAGAAAGTTAATTTCCTGTGCCCCTGTCGAGCACAGCCACAGAAGTGATCCCCAGGGTGTATTTCCTATTTCCCATCCACTCATCAAGATTTTTCTTGAAGTGTGTTAATGAGGACCTTTGCTTGACATGGATGGGTAGCTTGTTCCAGAGCACGGGAAGTATCTGGGACAGGAATGTATCCCTCCAGCAAGTCCTGTTTATTGTGGTGACAAGGTTTAGGTCCGTAGAGTGTGTAGCTCTGAGGCATTGGGATTTCTTTAGGGGTAGCACGTCCAACAGCTCTGGGTTTGACATAGCTTTATATGTTAGGCAGAGATCACCTCGGAGTAGGTGATATGCTACAGAGTAAATCTGGATTTTTTGAGACAATCAGTGTAGGGCATCTATTTGGGGCCAATAATTCTCTTTGTGAGGTACTTCTGTGGCCTTTCCAGCTGCTGCAGATGTCTTGTGAGGTACATTCCAAAAGGGGTGTTGTACTCTACAATGGGTCTAATGAGTGTCGAGTAGAAGGGAACAATGACTTCTTTTTTCCTGGATGATGTGATGAGGTGTGCCATCTAGAAGGATTTCCTGACTACTGTGGCAATGTGATTATCAAAGGAGAGACTACTGTCCACCTGGGTCCCAAGGTCTCTTATCACACATTCAGTGTTAAGAAGACTGCCGCCTATGTGGTAGTTCATGGGTACAGAGTTTTTACCAAAGGGGATAACAATGCACTTTTTGGCATTGAGCTTGAGGCCATGGCTCTGACACCAGGCATCTGTCTCAGTGAGGCCCTTCTGTAGGATGTCCACATAATTTCGGGACTCTACTATAGCTCCTAGATTGCAGTCATCTGCGGACTTCATTAGCCAGAGGCCTTCTGTGTTAGTCTGTACTCCAGAGACGTAGATACCAAACAGGAGAGGTCCCAGGACTGAACCCTATGGTGCTCCACTTGTCACTGGTTTGAAGTCAGAGTTGGAGTCTGCAACTTTTACAGTGTGGGTTCTGTCAGTGAGCCAGTTGGCAACCTATCTTGTGACATAGGGATTTATACCTAGTTTAGTGAGTTTAGCTGTAATACCAGAATGGGGGATGGTGTTGAAAGCCTTGGCAAGGTCAAGATACCACCTTACCCTCGTCTATGGCTTTGGTGACTGCCTCAAAGAAGTCGACCAGGTTCAGGAGGCAAGATCTACCTTTCACACACACGAACTGGGTGGGGGTCCAGAGTTTGGAGGTTACCAATGTCTTTGTTTATGAATTCCATGATGATACGTTCCATGGCCTTGCAGACCAGGCTCGTCAGGCTAATAGGGTGATAGTCCCCAGGATCAGTGGTGGCTCCCCCTTTGTGGAGTGGGATAACTGTTGTTGTGCGCCATTCAGTGGGCACAAAGCCTTACGTGAGGCTATGATTGAACATGGTGCTTAGGTGGGGAGCCAGTTCGTTCTGAAGCTCGTGTAAAACACAGCCTGGGATGTTGTCCGGTCCCATGGATGCTGTGTTTTTGCTTTAGAGAGTGCTGCTTTTACCTGTGAAGTTGTGATTACAGGGACTCTGCATTCTTCCTCTATAGATATGGGCCCTTTAGGGGGTGAGAGGGGGGTAACGTTAGCATTGAACCTATCTGCCAGAATGTTGGCAATATCAGTTGGTTCTGTAATGTTTGTGTCATTGTGCTGTAACTCAGAGCAGATCTGGGTGTTGCCATTGAGATTCTTGACATAGCTATAGAATGCTTTGTGGTTGCCCTTAGAATCAGTGGCAATCTTGTCATAGCTAGCTTTGGAGGATCTTATATGGGATCTCAGCTTCTTGCTGAGGCTGTATGAGATTCTTGACATAGCTATAGACTGCTTTGTGGTTGCCCTTAGAATCAGTGGCAATCTTGTTTTCATAGCTAGCTTTGGAGGATCTTATACGAGATCCCAGCTTCTTGCCTAGGCTGTATGAGATTCTTGACATAGCTATAGAATGCTTTGTGGTTGCCCTTAGAATCAATGGCAATCTTGTCATAGCTAGCTTTGGAGGATCTTATATGGGATCTCAGCTTCTTGCTGAGGCTGTATGAGATTCTTGACATAGCTATAGACTGCTTTGTGGTTGCCCTTAAAATCAGTGGCAATCTTGTTTTCATAGCTAGCTTTGGAGGATCTTATACGAGATCCCAGCTTCTTGCCTAGGCTGTATGAGATTCTTGACATAGCTATAGAATGCTTTATGGTTGCCCTTAGAATCAGTGGCAATCTTGTTTTCATAGCTAGCTTTGGAGGATCTTATACGGGATATCAGCTTCTTGCTGAGGCTGACAAGGGAGCTCCTCTATTCATGGGATTGGGTCTAAATTAGAACACCAAACTTACAAAATTTCGAGTGTTCTAATATCGAACCCTATTAATCCAAAATTTAAAACATTGAACATACAAAACAGCAAAATTTTTCCTAGGGAAAAAATTTGCTGTTCCAAAACACATACACACAACACAAGCACACCAAACAAACAGCAATCCACACACATACACCTAAACTCTTACACCTAACCCTACAGTAAACTATACATACACCACTATCTATCCACTTACCTTAACCCAAACCCTAACCCTAAGGTCTGTCACTATCGCACAGTCACCTCACCCGTGCCCTAACCCACCTACCCCGCCCTAACCCTCACGTCCACACAGTCGCACACTTACCTGACCTGCGCCCTAACCCTAACTCACCTAACCCGCCCTAACCCTCACATCCATACAATCCCACACTTACCTGAACCCGACCCATAACTTTCCACCACAGCGCTGAAAATACCGAAGCAACAGAAACAGACAACCGAATTCTTTCCCTAGGAAAAAATTTGGTTTTCTGTTTCTTCGATATTTTCAGCATTCGCTTAAAATGGGTCGATATTAGAACACTCGAAATTTTGAACGTTCTGTTTTCTAATATAGACCCATGGGATTTTACTCTCTTTTGCAACAATTTCTTCCTTCTGTTGTAGAGTTTGTTTATGGTAGGGGACCACCAGATTGGCTTCCTTTTTTTTGGAGGATAGCGTCTTGGTTCTGTTTGGGATAGCATGATCCATGCACTCGTGTAAGTGCTTATAGAGTGCATTTGTGTAAGATTCAGCAGTCGTAACTATATTATCCATCTGCATGGGTGTCATGAAGTTCACCACTTATGTCTTAAGAAGCATGAAGTTGGCTTTGGAGAAATTTTTTACCGTGGTTTCCTTAATGGGGGGTGGGGGCGGGATGTGGATATCTAAGGTGATTCGTTTATGGTCAGATATGACCAACGAGGAGTTGACTTCAGGTGTGGAACACCGGTCAGTCATGTTGGTAATGACTAGGTCTAGGATATTGTTGCCCCTGGTGGGGGGGTGGATAAGTTGATTCAGGGGATTGAAATTTATGAATTCCAGAAAGCGCTGAGCGAAGGAGTTGGTACATGAGTAGTTTTCCCATTTAATAGTGGGGTAGTTGAAATCACCCAATATTAGGGTGTTTGGTTGAACCCTAATATTTTCCAGTATATCAAGAAAAGAGGTGTGGGAATCGTGAGGCATGGTGGGGGATCTGTAGCAAGCTACAATTTGGATTGCAGTTTTGTCCAGAGTTAGTTGCACTTGGATAATCTCGGCTACATTATACTGAGCAACTAGCCTGGAGGTTTGGTTATCCTTAATGAATATGGACACACCTCCGCCTTTGGGGTTCCCGTCCCGGTTAGGTACCGTAAAGTGTGGTATGAGTTATAGCCTGGTAATGCAGGGGGTGCTCTCTCGAGCCTTGAACCAGGTCTCAGTCACTGCACAGACTTGAGTGAGTGCATT